>NC_140967.1:15009289-15019289 GCF_056783735.1 Eptatretus burgeri
GCAAGCAAAGTATCACTCTTCTGGTTGGGGCAAACATGAGCGGCAGCGAGAAGTTCCCTCTTCTGGTGATTGGCAATTCCAAGAAACCCCGTGCCTTCAAGAACAAAGAGATCCCGGTCAAGTACAAGGCGAACTCGAAGGCGTGGATGACGGCGGAACTTTTCAAGGAGATGTTGCGTGCGTGGGACGGACGACTCGGCCAGCAGGGACGCAGAGTGCTGGTCTGTCTCGATAACTTCTCTGGCCACCCTCCCGAGCTCGAGCTGAACAACATCCAACTGGTCTTCTTCCCACCCAACACGACAGCCAATTCGCAACCAATGGATCAGGGAATCATAGAGAACCTCAAGCGCCACTACAAGAAGCTCCTGCTATGCCGCCGGCTTGAGGCCATAGACGAGGGAAAGGAGTTCAAGTTCACGTTGCACGACGCTCTACACGTCGCCCGGCGTGCTTGGGAGCAGGTCGGCAAGTCGACGATCAGGAACTGTTTCGCGAAGGCCAAGTTCATCGAAGAGGAGATCCAAACTGAGCCACAGGATGCGGAGCTGCCCGACATCTGGGAAGCTCTGCCTGCCGAGGAAAAGATGCACGAGAACGAGGAGATCGAGCTGACTGACTTTCTCGAAGCCGACGAGCGCCTCGCGACTGGCGGGTATTTCACGCTGGAGGAGATTGCGGAGGAGATTCTGTGCAGTGAGGAGCCGGTGGAAAGCGAAGATGACGAGGTAACTGTCGAGGAGGAAATCGTTCCGTTCGAGGAAGCCCAGCGCGCTTGAAGCACCGTCCGGAAGTCCATGCAGCAGAGAAGCGGGAAGCCCGGTGTGATGCAAGCGTGCAATCGGCTTGACAACGAGATGCACGAGATCCGCCGAAAGAAGATGCGCCAGCCGACGATTCTTGAAAGCTTTGTGTGTCGTGAATTTCTAGCCATGGCATATGTTAGTGTGTGAACTCTGTTAGTGTGTATGTTCTCCGTTCGCTTAGCTTATGCAACAGTCGTGCCTTTTACTTGCTGGAATAAATTTTGTCTAAAGATTAACTACAGATGGGTAACTTGAGAAAATAAGGCCGTTTTTACAAAATCTCGTTACTATGCCACTCTCGCTACTATGCCACTTTTGCTCAGTCCCGACGGGTGGCATAGTAACGAGCTTTGACTGTATGTATATCTGTATATATATATATATATATATATATATATATATATATATATATATATATATATATATATATATATATATATATATATATATATATCTGTATATATATATATATATATATATATATATATATATATATATATATCTGTATATATATATATATATATATATATATATATATATATATATATATATATATATATATATATATATATATATATATATATATATATATATATATATATATATATATATATATATATATATATATATATATATATATATATATATATATATATATATCTGTATATATATATATATATATATATCTGTATATATATATATATATATATATATATATATATATCTGTATATATATATATATATATCTGTATATATATATATATATATATATATATATATATCTGTATATATATCTGTATATATATATATATATATCTGTATATATATATATATATATATATATATATATATATATATATATATATATATATATATATATATACCGTATTTTCACGACTATAAGGCGCATATAAACGTCTTAGATTTTTGTCAAAATGTGCGACGCGCCCTATAGTGCAGTGCGCCCTTTGTGTGTATAAAAGAACAGGTATGTGCAGTATGCAGAACATTGCTGTTTTAACAACCCCGAAAATGGCAAAGAGACACGCTTATGAAGCTCAGTTTAAACTGAAGGCGATCAGCTATGCGGAGGAACATGGGAATCGAGCCGCGGCGAGGAATTTCCAGATCAACGAGTCGATGGTTCGAAAGTGGAGGAAGCTGGAAATATATATATATATATATATATATATATATATATATATATATATACATACATATATATATATATATATATATATATATACATATATATATATATACATACATATATATATATACATATATATATATATATATATATATATATATATATATATATATATATACATATATATATATATATATATATATATATACATATATATATATATATATATATATATACATATATATATACATATATATATACATATACATATATATATATATATATATATATATATATATATATATATTTATATATATATATATTGTTGTGGTTGACGAAATTCGCAAACCACCATTCAGGTCCCTGAGGTGAGATATCTCTCTAAGTATATGTGTAGTTAGGCCTAACCCGTTGTTTCGAGGGAATAAATGTCATTCATTCGGGCTGCGACCCCTCTAGATAGCCGTTTTTCTTTTACTATCTTTATTTTGGACCAGCCGCCATTACTACCACCACCAACCACGTCTCAACAGCCATCACACAACAACCACCAGCCGCAACGCCGCTTCACAACAACAACAGCCACGACCTTTACCGTCACATCTCGCTCTCGCAACCATCGCATCACCGCCATTTCCGCGCCGCTTGTGGGCACCGATACTGGACTCGTGCAGGGCGCTTACCGAGCAGCATGTGCAGAAACATCACAGCCTTTCCGAAGAAAACGGATCAAAAACGACTCACGCCCACTTCTGTTCCGTCCTATCGGCGAGCGTGGGGCGATTTGGCCCCGCCTCCAGGTGCGTTGGAGTAATATCGCTATATGCAAATTCATGGATCAAAAAGCATTCACGCCCACTTTTCCTCGGTCCAATGGGGAGCCAGCCAGAGGTGAAGGGTCGAAGGTAAAGGGTCGAAGGCGAAGGAGCGAGGCCCCGGGGGCTATAAAGGGCTGCGTTCGCTCGCCAAACAAGGCAGTTAGCAGTTCGCAGTCGGTGGAGTTGGGAAGAAGAAGCAGTAGTAGTCAGTCAAGTGCAGTTCGGAGTTGAGTTGGGAAGAAGAAGCAATTGGAGTAAGTCAAGTGGAGTCAGTCGGTGGAGTTGGGAAGAGCCAGTCAGGAGAGGAGTCGGAGAAGGCGTTGGACGGAGCTGTGGAGAGTTGGAGAGGTGGCGGCGGCGAAGGCGGTCGAGGGGGTGCTCGTGTCAGAGTCGGGGAGCTGCGGAGGGGAGAGGCCGGCAACGCGACCGAGGTCGTGGTGGAGACGCTCGTCGCGGGACCCGAGACAGGGAGATATCCTCCTTCCCCCGAGCATCAACAACCCCCCTCCTGTTTCCCCCCACGCTGAGATAGTGCGAGAAGGGGGCCCCGTTCCCACCCCATACCAGGCAGTCCCAGCGAGGCCCGCGGAGTCGGGGCGCCAGCGCCATTTTGCGGGACATCACCAGACGGGTGGGCTCGACGTGGTCTCGGCCCCAGGCCGTCTGCCCCATCATCGTGCAGGGTGGTCCCTTTTTCTTTTGCTTTGAGTATATGTGTTGTCGGCGCCGTCTGTGAAGTAAAACTGTATAAGTGTTGCCTTGTGCTCGGTAGTCGGTTCGCTCTGCATTGTCTTTTGCTTTTACATTTGCTTTTTGTGCATTATTGTGTGTTTCTTCTTCTTCTTTTACATTTGCTTTTGGTGTAATTGTATATGTGTGCTTTCCGTTCATCGCGAAATAAATGTGCTTTATGTTGAACTGTTTTCCCGTTTCGCTTCGTCTTTTCCTTTATTGAATCTCCATCTTACTTCACGTAAAGGGTTGGTCGTGGGCTAAAACGCCCGATAAATAATCGAACCGTCGAGGCCGACGATAACACCGCTCGGTTATCCCGATAGTACGGAACGGGTCGCTTAAAGTGGCCCGTGTCCGAAGTCGACCTGCTGCGAGGTGCGATCGCCCGGTCTACCCTCCGTGTGGGTACTTAGGGAGGTCGAATTTGGCGAGCAACCCTATCCCACGCGGGGGCCGATTGGCACGATCGTGGTGAGGCCGAAAGGTCCACCCGTGACTAGTTCCCGGCGTTAGTCCGAGAGGGTCACGACGGGATTGTCCGTCCGGTGGGCGACGTGCCGCGATTCGAGTTATGTGGCCGTCCGCACGCTGGCGGGCGCGAATCCGCAACACTGGTGTCAGGTCGTGCGATATAAACTCATCGCCCTCCTCGCGATACTGGTGTCGGAGAACGGGACAACGGGCTCTCCTGTCTCCAGCTAAATTCACGGGAATCGGTCCAGGGGTGAGAGGAGCGACCCCCGATTTCCTCCAAATTACGAGCGAGCTAAATTAACCCTTTATGAGAAATAAGATGGCGTCTCAAGGCGAGCGGGAGCCGGGGGTATTAGAAATGTATATGTGTAGTAATGTAGGATCCATGGTCCAGGATGAAATCCCCGTGCAGGAAATGTTGGTTGTGCAGGAACACGAACTCGTCCAACTGAACCCAGAGCCCGAAATAGGTGCGGCGGCGGCCGCGGTGTATGACACCTCCCCACCCCCCCTCCGCCAAAACCTCCCGATCCTGGCCGAATCGGCTCATCCAAGCGCACCCGACATGGCCCAGCTATGCGCCATGCTGGCGGAAATGACAGCGAAGATGAATGCAAACATGAACAACCAAATGAACGAAATAAAAAGCATGAACGAAAAGATGGAAACAAACATGAAGGAAGAAATGAAAGAGCTGCGGGGTGAGACAGAACATGGGCCGAAGCCTGCAGGCGGGCATGAAGGCAGTGACCAGGGAGCTTAAAATGGCGACTCCACGTGTGGGAGCGAACGAGCTGGGAGGGGGTGCAACGGCTGTCGGGCCCGCGGTGGAGGCGGGTGAAAAAATAATTCGGGGGACGTTTTGGGCGAGGGTCGTGACGGAAAAAGTGACGGTAACCGAGAGGGACAAACTAATTGGAGTGACGGAGACGTGCACGAGGGAGATAACAAGGGAAGAGACGGAAATAATAGTTGAGACAAGGGAGGTAAAGGGTGAAGAGGTGACTGAGTTGGCAGAGACACGGGAGATGGGAACGATAGAGGGAAGACTGCACGATGAAGACGGGGTAAGTGACGCACACACACACACACACGGAGGTGGTGGACGACAATGGGGGTGAGCTGGTGGACTGGGTGGAGGCCCGGTGCGAGCAGCTGGATGGCCTCATCCAGGAACGAGGGGAGGGAGTATTCCCCTTGAGGCGAGTCACGACCAGGTGGGTTCGGTCGTGCTTTGCGAGGTTGAGGGGACGGGTGCTGTGGACAGGTGCACGGAGAGCTTGGGGGGTATAGAGGCCTCGGAGACCATTGTGGGGACACGAATCCCCAGTGTGGTTGTCCCTGTGTGTGTGGTGCAAGGTGTGAGTGCATCCCCGTGTGTGGAAGCGACCCCGTGTGTGAGTGGTGTGGTGGCGATTGTGCCGGAGTACGTGCTTCCAGCACGCTGTGTGTAAAAGGGGCACCGCAAGTGGAAGAGGCCGTGTGTGTGGACGAAACGGCCAGTGTGGATGAGGCACCGCGGGTGAGTGCCCCCGCGTGTGTGAGTGAGGGACGGTGTGTGGATGAGGCACCGCGGATGAGTGCCCCCGCGTGTGTGAGTAGTATGGTTTGTGTGAGGGAAACGGCACGAGTGAGTGAAAGGCCGCGAGTGCGTGGAGCCACGTGTGCGAGGGAGGTAGCATGCGTTAGTGAACGGCCGAGTGCAAGGGAGACTGTGTGTGTGAGAGAGCGGTATGTAAGGGAGATGTCGGTGGGCATGTGTGAACATGCAGCCGCGTCTCCCGGTGTGAGTTTAATGGTGAGGTGTGTGAGCGTCGTAACACGCGGGAGTGCGTGTGTTGAATGGCGACGACGACGGCGACAGAAGAAAGAAAGCCGAGTAGCGGCTGTAGTTGTTTCGGGGACCATGCCGGGTTCACCCAGCAGTGAGCACGAGGTCCGTGCTGTGCAACGCACGAGGCCCCCACGTGCTCGCTTGCGGGAATGAAGTCCCGGTCCGGAAACGCACGTGGTGGATTTGCCGATCCCGCGGACGGACAAAGTTTAGGCAGGATTCGGATTTGGACCGGACGGGTTCTCCACGCGATCGTGTGTGTTAAGCTCCAACGGGCAAAGCACATGTGTTCGCGTGGGGAACCCCTCGAGACGTGGGGCTTGTGTTTTTTTTATGCGCACGGTGACGTCATGGCTGCACGTGGGGTTGGAATCCGGCAGGAGGGGTATCCCTGCCGGATGGTACCGTCCAAGGAGGGACGAGGTACACGTGCAGCTGCATGACGTCACGGGCAGGTGCAAAGTGCGCGAGCTGTGAGTTGCCGCGCTGGTGCTGCGCATGTAAAGGAAAAAAAAAAAAAAGCAAGCCTCACTTTCGGGTGCACAGGATTCCTGGGCAAGGGGTGGAAGACCCCCTTGACCAGGGCACAGGATGGAAACTAGTTAGGGGGAAGGGTTAGCTTAGTTAGACCGGCTCCATGGGGCAGGGGTAAGTCCTCATGGGGCCCGTGGAATGGATTAGTTAGAGAGATTGTAGCGAGATTTAGGTTGGGAAAGTTATTTTAGAGATTTGGAGACAGTGACAGACTTGTGAATGTGTAGAGGGGATGTAGCTTAGCTACGTAGTGTTAAAAGGAACGTGCTGTAGTTTAAGGGACGACGTGGGAGCAGGAGTTAGTTTGGGGAGGTAGTTAGAAGGATGGCAGAGTTCAGCGGTGTGTGTGTTGAAAAGTTGTGAGGTGAGTACATGATGAGTGAGTGAGGCCAGCGGGTCTGTGTGAGTGGAGCGAATGGGGACTGCATGGTGCGATGAGTGATTGGGGGGAGGAGTGACTCCCGCCCAAGGGACCCCCGGGTCAGTGTAGAGTGAGTTAGGGGGTTAGTCAAATTTACAAAATGGAGGTTGTTTTGTTGTTGGTGGGAGTGTAGGCTCGAAACCCGTTTGAAGGGGTGCAGGAGCCCTGTTGACAGGCTGGGAGCGTGGTGGCGAAAGGTGAGTATCGCTGAGTGGGTACCCCGGGCACCAGGCTAGTCGGCCGTGGTAGGCCAAGGGCCCATGGGGGGCCGGGATAGCGTAGTGGGCACGGGTGCGCCTGCTTGGTGCGGGGGGCCCGGGGCACCATTAGCCGCGTGGGCAGTGTTGTGGGCACGGGTGACCCTCGGAAAGGGGCCTGGGAAGCCAGCCTGCCATGTGTGCGTTTCAGGGGAGGTGCCATGGGGGGCACTCCCCGGTGTTTAGGGAGCTGTAGGCTCGGAGGCAGTGTAGTGCCCGGGGGTGCCATAGCGGGAGATTTGGCAGAGGGTCGTGCCTGCCAAAGGGAGCCACGCGTCCCAGCCATGAGACCGTGTGAGGGCACGGAGAGAAAATTGGGGGGCGAGGCCCAAAATTGTAAGGACACCAACACAGGCGACGGGAATCTGGGTTGTCAGAACCAATAGTTTAAGCGAGAGGCGCTTGTTGAAAGCCCCGGTGTAGTTTAACAGTTAAATGGTTAGGGTAGACTAGGAGATGTACCCCTCCGCACCATCCATCCCCTCGCTCTCGTTGTGGGCCGCTGGACCCACTTTGGGTTAGATCGCTGAACTCTTGGGAGGCCATCCTGAGGCTTCGTTGGGCCTCGGCACAGGACGCTAGCTCTCCCTTATTCCCCTCCGGGAAGGGAACGTAGGGGTTGGGAGTAGGCTAGGTGACAGGATAGGTTAGCCGAACAAAGACGATAAAGGGGGATAGGGGACGATTTATAGTGGGGAAGTAAAAATAAAAAAATAAGTTGGGGCTAAATTGGGGTTTGGACAAATTAAGGGAGTGGGTATGGACAGTGACAGGCAAAGGCGATAGTTTGGGAGGGAGACCGTAGGGTAGGTCCGAGCCCGCCTTCCGAGTGGCCAGCACCACCGCACTCCCTCCACCAACCTCCACTGAACGGCAAAGGCTGGCCAGCTTCATCTGCTGGCTATGTTGCTGCAAGGCCTGTGCCGGCCCACTTCATCTGCCGGCTGGCTGTTTTTCTTCAAGGCCTGTGCCGGTCCACTTCATCGGCAGCTGTTGTGTTGCTGCAAGGCCTGTGCCGGCCAGATCATCTGCAGCTGTGGTACTTCAAGGCATGTGCCGGCCAGTTCATCTGCCGGCTGTGTTTGCCTGCAACGGCCTGGTTCTGCAGGCTGTGTTTGCCTTTGCCATGCCATGCCATGCCCACTGCCCACGTTCACCAGCCCCGTTCAATTTTGCTTTGCCCCCCCCCCCCTGTTCATTGCCATGTGCGCCAGGATCAGAAAGCAACAGTTTGCAAGCTGCGAGAACTGCCCTGTTGGCAGCTACAACACGGGCCTGCAGTGGCGGCCTGCGCACCATGTGTGCATCCATTCATCCATCCATTCGTTGTGTTCATTGCGTGTGCCACTTGAGCTAGCACGGAGACTACGTTTGTGCAGCCCATGCACCGTTGTGGTTCACTGCGTTCAGTTCAAAAGGGAAGGCCTTGGACTGCGTGTGAGCAGCCGGCCACGTTCCCTGTCACCTGCATTATTTGAGCCAGAGAATGCATGCGAGCAGCCTGGCTCCCTGCTAACTACTTTCTTTTTGCAGAGTTCATTGATCCTGGGCCATGGTTTAGTGTAAAATTTGTAAGTTAAGGTTAAGATGTACTGTACATATGAGTGCGCCCCCAGCATGTCTGTCTTAGCGCCGGCAATTTTATTTAAGTCGTCCGCGTGAGTGAGTTTGTTTAGGTAGTTACTCAGCCCTCAGGTTATTTATTTTGGGGACACGAATACCATGAATGTCGCACTCAGGGATCCGTAGGTAAAATGTACTAGGGGAAAACTACACATGATGGCACACGAAAATTTGACAACTCGGGACGAGTCTGTAAAAAGGGGAGGGGGTAGTGTTGTGGTTGACGAAATTCGCAAACCACCATTCAGGTCCCTTAGGTGAGATATCTCTTAAAGTATATGTGTAGTTAGGCCCAAACCCGTTGTTTAGATGGAATAAATGTCATTCATTCGGGCTGCGACCCCTCTAGATAGCCGTTTTTCTTTTACTATCTTTATTTTGGACCAGCCGCCATTACTACCACCACCAACCAAGTCTCAACAGCCATCACACAACAACCACCAGCCGCAACGCCGCTTCACAACAACAACAACGCCAACAGCCATGACCTTTACCGTCACATCTCGCTCTCGTAACCATCGCATCACCGCCATTTCCGCGCCGCTTGTGGGCACCGATACTGGACTCGTGCAGAGCGCGCACCGAGCAGCGTTTGCAGAAACATCACAGCCTTTCCGAAGAAAACGGATAAAAAACGACTCACGCCCACTTCTGTTCCGTCCTATCGGCCAGCGTGGGGCGATTTGGCCCCGCCTCCAGGTGCGTTGGAGTAATATCGCTATATGCAAATTCATGGATCAAAAAGCATTCACGCCCACTTTTCCTCGGTCCAATGGGGAGCCAGCCAGAGGTGAAGGGTCGAAGGTAAAGGGTCGAAGGCGAAGGAGCGAGGCCCCGGGGGCTATAAAGGGCTGCGTTCGCTCGCCAAACAAGGCAGTTAGCAGTTCGCAGTCGGTGGAGTTGGGAAGAAGAAGCAGTAGTAGTCAGTCAAGTGCAGTTCGGAGTTGAGTTGGGAAGAATAAGCAGTAGGAGTAAGTCAAGTGGAGTCAGTCGGTGGAGTTGGGAAGAGCCAGTCAGGAGAGGAGTCGGAGAAGGCGGTTGGACGGAGCTGTGGAGAGTTGGAGAGGTGGCGGCGGTGAAGGCGGTCGAGGGGGTGCTCATGTCAGAGTCGGGGAGCTGCGGAGGGGAGAGGCCGGAAACGCGAGCGAGGTCGTGGTGGAGACGCTCGTCGCGGGACCCGAGACAGGGAGATATCCTCCTTCCCCCGAGCATCAACAACCCCCCTCCTGTTCCCCCCCGCGCTGAGATAGTGCGAGAAGGAGGCCCCGTTCCCACCCCATACCAGGCAGTCCCAGCGAGGCCCGCGGAGTCGGGGCGCCAGCGCCATTTTGCGGCTCATCACCAGACG
>NC_140967.1:15026789-15061789 GCF_056783735.1 Eptatretus burgeri
GGATGGTGTTCTTGGGGTTGTACTCATCCTTCTTCTTCCTCCAAACACGGCGAGTGGAGTTTAAACCAAAAAGCTATATTTTGGTCTCATCAGACCACATGATCTTTTCCCATTCCTCCTCTGGATCATACAGATGATCATTGGCAAACTTCAGACGGGCCTGGACATGCGCTGGCTTGAGCAGAGGGACCTTGCGTGCGCTGCATGATTTTAATCCATGACGGCGTAGTGTGTTAATTATGGTTTTCTTTGATACTGTGGTCCCAGCTCTCTTCAGGTCATTGACCAGATCCTGCCATGTAGTTCTGGGCTGATCCTTCACCTCTCATGATCATTGAGGCTCCACGAGGTGAGATCTTGCATGGAGCCCCAGACTGAGGGAGTGTGACTTATCTTGAACTTCTTCCATTTTCTAATAATTGCGCCAACAATTGTTGCCTTCTCACGAAGCTGCTTGCCTATTGTCCTGTAGCCCATCCCAGCCTTGTGCAAGTCTACAATTTTGTCCCTGATGTCCTTAGACAGCTCTCTGGTCTTGCCCATTGTGGAGAGGTTGGAGTCTGATTGATTGAGTGCGGACAGCTGTCTTTTATGCAGATAACGAGTTCAAACTGGTGCAGTTAATACAGTTCATGAGTGGAGAATGGGAGGGCTTCTTAAAGACAAAACTAACAGGTCTGTGAGAGCCGGAATTCTTACTGGTTGGTAGGTGATCAAATACTTATTTCATGCAATAAAATGAAAATTAATTATTTAAAAATCATACAATGTGATTTTCAGAATTTTTGTTTTAGATTCTGTCTTTCACAGTTGAAGTGTACCTCTGATAAAAATTACAGATCTCTACATGCTTTGTAAGTGGGAAAACCTGCAAAATCGGCAGTGTATCATATAGTTGTTCTCCCCACTGTATCACAAAAGGTCCAAAGACATAGTGCTTCAAACTGGCTACCAGAGGCTCCATGCCTTGAAGCAACATTCTGGTTATAAACATTTTACGAGGGCTTTGAATTGATTGGAAACCCAGAGATTGCTCCGAGAAGGCCACACAGCGGTGTCGTTGACTCGTCATTAAAACGCTTGAAAATCGATGGAAAAAAGTTATCAGTTTCACATTTTCCTTCGAAATTCAGGAAGGGAGATTTTGGGTGGAGCTGCTTTATTATTGTGTGCATCCCAATATGCATCACCAGCATAATTCGTGTGATCTAACCCTGCTCCTAAGTTTTACTTTTATTATTTTTCAAAAAAACAATTCCTATCTTTGTTGTTCTGTTATCATACTAACATATGCAATGAAGTGTCTGTCTGATACATTCGGTCATTACTTATCCAATCTCAACCAAACTAGACAGGACGACTAGGGTTACACAATGGAGGTTGCAGCGACTTCATTTGCCCCCATCCCCAAGGGGGTTTTTCGCCTTGGGGGAAATCTGTTTTAAGGCATATATTTGTGTTAAGATAGCGAATTGTGGTGTTTTTCTAAGGTTGCTTTAAATTACAAAAGTAATTACAATACTAATGATAATAGCATGATATTAATGTTGTTACAAAACAATATTTATACTAATAATAATACCTCCCCTCCCCAAAGGGTTTTTCCGCCTTGGACGAATGCTGTGTTAACATGTATAAATAGCTTATCGTGGCGCTTCATGGGGCACTCCGACCTGGAAGTAAAAAATATTATAAACCACAAACACTTGTGATTATGTTTTTAAACGGTCGCTACTGCTGTTTAACACTAAACTGAAGCGGAGGAAACCTGACGTTCGCTGACCTCATAGACTAACGGATTTGAGCCTAGCTGTATCTACTGTAATCTATATACCCCAGAAAGGAGAATACCATGACCCTTCCTGCTGCTCCGGCAGGGAGCGGGTGCACGATGTCTTTTGAATATCACTATACAAAGATAGATTTCGCTGCAAAATATTGATGTTTGAGTATTATAACAAGGACAAAAACCAGGATTGTCGACACTGTGACATCATTTACAAGATAAATGGGTTGTATAATTTTTTTGCATCTCGTTCATATAACTTTTTCAATGCCCCATGTGTGAAGCACAGTACCATTCTAATACCATAATAAGCACACAATACCAATACCGAAACCATTTGTCAATGGTTGACATTTACAAAGCCAGAGACAGCTAAATGCATGTGAAATTGAAGATTTTGTCACCCTGAGTGGCCTAACATGTAGTGGTATCAATGAGAGTATCTGCTCTTGATTCTTCTTACCCCAAGTTATGGGAGGAGTCTCATTGTGAACCTGTTTAGACTTTATCAGGCTTTGTCAACCTTTAGCCAATCAGGGTGTGAATCCTTTGGCTTGAGTGGTGGTGAAGCAGTATTGACAGGAAGTGGTATGGGTAGTCTGACACCACTTTAGCCAGAATATAACTCGCACCATAAAAGGCCGAAAAAGAAACGCGTGTGTCAGTTGATGTTTGGGCCAAGTCTATTTAACAAGCCACAATTTGGAAATTTGACAACTATGTTTTGTCGTCCATAAAGATGTCGTAAACATGGTGTTTGATGTCAAGAAATATATGCTACCCTCACCCCACCCCATTTTAATTGAATGTTATTATCATGAATCAACATTTCATTGCTCTCCTGGCCTTTTTTTTGCTGACTGACTGTGCAGTGCATTTAACTTGCAACACATATCAACTGAGCTATTCATTTTTGCTTCACTTGTATGAAATATGTAGTGAAGCCTGATTGTGCTGATAGCTTCTCTGGCCATTATCTCAGTGACCTGGCTCAAATGGAATAAACAAGAAAAAGAGCAATCAACAATTGCAGACCCTCGCCAGGACTTCTTGTGAGTGGTGTATTTTTCTAGGTTTTCGGGTAAATCCAATATGGCTGCCAAACCATGTGACCGATGATATCATATGTGTTCCTCATGGACAGGCGGTCATACATGTAAAGTTTCACCTCGATTTGTTCAGCTGCTTCAGCGAAGAAAATGTTGAAGTTAAAAAAAAAGAAAAATAAAGGCTGCTGAATCACGTAACCGATGATGCTATGAATTTTTTTCTGTAAACCTTTTTATCCCTAGACGACCGCCAAAAATTTTCATACTGATTGGATGTGGCGTTCTGCATATGCAATTATGACGTCATAATGACACCCATGATGTCATTAAAAAGAACACGCATTCCACATGAGGAGTACTTGCTATGTGCCAAGTTTCAATTTTTTCTTGGAGCGGTTTCAGAGATGCAGAAGTTCAAATTTTTCCCATTTTCCAATATGGCTGCCACACCACGTGACTTCTGACGTCATAAGTATTATAACATTGTACATGAGTAGTCGCACCAATTGTGAAAATTTCGTCTCAATCCGACAAGCGGTTGTGGAGAAAAACACAAAAGTTCTGTGTGGATAAACAAACAAACAAACAAACAAACAAACAAACAGACAACAAACAATTGGACCCAAATGCAATACCCTCTCCTCTGGCGAGGGTACTGAAGCCTTTGCCAACTCAAGCCATTACAGAAAGTGTTCATATCATGGAACCATAATCAGAGTAACCATCACTTGTATTGATCATCGATTCCAGTGGAACTTGTGCTTTGCTCATTGTGCAGCCGTCCTGGTGTTACTGAGATGTTATGAAATGGTCGTTTACGTTCTTATCTCACTTAAAATGCTCGCTGCAAAGCTTTATACACTCATCCGGTTATGAATTTAGGATAAAATGGTATCACGTTAATTTAAAACATCCTCCAAATGGAATGTTTTTCCAAGAGCATGAGGGCTCATTGAAGATTATCGGATCATGAAGCGTGTGCGTGTTGTACCTCTCCATTACCATCTCCATGACTACAATTTATCAAAACTGAACCTTTTCCCTGCCCAGTTTTTAATGCTGAATAAGTTTATATATTGTTACGAATTTTGGTCCACCCGGCGTGCGATTGGTCACGTAACTCAAATCGCAACCGCGGCGCCCACCGGAACAGACAATTCAGTCGTGACCCTCCTTGGAACTACTGCCAGGAGCGAGTCACGGGTGGGTCTTTCAACCACACCACAATCGTGCCAATCGGCCACCCGCGCAGGATAGGGTTGTTCGCCAAACTCGACCTACCTAAGTACCTGCGCGGGTAGTTAACCAGGCGATCGTACCTCGCCGCTGGCTGGCCGAGGACACGAACCGCTTAAGTGGTCTGTTCCGTGCTTCAGTGATAACCGAGCGGTGTTATCGCCGGCCCCGACGGACGTGATTATTTACCGGGTGCTTACACCCCTCCTACCAATTCCTTCCGTGATGCAACATGGAACTTTCAAACAAGGGAAAGGACGCAACAAAATGGGAAACAGTTCAACAAGCACATTTATTGCACACTCAGACAAGCACGTATTTTACAGCCATACAGTAATTCAGGCACGTATACAGTGAAAGCAAGCAAAGCAGAGTTACAACCGAATAAAGTCTTTATTTCACACACACACTAAGACAATTCTACTTATAAGATGGCGCCACCACATGCATTTACACAAAAGCAAAGGAAAAAGCCACCCTCAAAGGCAAGGGTGGCAGACAGGTTCGTGGAGCAAATGTGCGTGGAACCTGGATGAGCGGCCAGGTCCACGAGACCGAAGTGTCTTACCCGCGCCCTCGTGGCGTGATGGCGGGCAAGCCGCGATGTCAGCGTAGCTGCGCCTGGCTTCGTGCCCCTGGCATGGCCAGTGAGCTCAATCCGGCGTTCGCCCCCCGTCTGCCTTTCCCGTTGGCTTCGAGCTCCGTCTCCCGACTCTGCCCCACCGACACTGCCGCACCGACACTGCCGCCATCTGCCGACACTGCACTCGACTTGACTGCCCCTCTCCCGCCTCTCCAGACTGCCACTCCACCGACTCCAGACTTGACTGCCCCACCGACACTGCTTGACTTGCCGCGACCAACACACTTGACTGCCACGACCGACACACTGCTTGACTGCCCCGTCTCCCGACTCTCTAGACTGCCACTCCACCGACTCCAGACTTGACTGCCGCGAGCTGTGTTGTGCTCGCGCTTATATAGGCCGAGGGAGGAGCGTATACGCAAATTTCTGGATCACAGCGGGTTCGGAGGCGGGGCTACACCACCTAATGCTCAGCCATTGGGTGGATGAAAAGTGGGCGTGAATCATTCCTGATCCGCTCTTCGAGGCGAAAGGAACCCATTCACAACCCATGGCCCGACGTTTGGTAGAAAGGCGAAGGTGGTGGGAGTTTGCTGCGGTGGTTTGGGAAGGGTGTTGGTGGTGGCGATTTGGTTGCTGGCGGGCGTCGTTTGAGAATGGTGGTGAAGCAATGCTTGCGGGGTGGAGTTGTGGAGGTAAAGAGGTGAAGGTGGTGGTGTTTGAGTTGTAGTTGTTTGGGAATGATGTTGGTGGTGGCAATTTGGTTGTTGGGGGATGATTGGTCCCAAAAAATGATAGAGAAAAGAAAAACGGCTATCTCAAAGGATCACAGCCCGGTGAACACGGAAAATCCCTCGAAACAACAGTGGGGAAATCTAACTACACATATACTTATCGTCATAACGGATCTAAGGTCCTTTATGGTGGTCTGCGAATTTCCACAGCCGTACCAATATTTACCTTTGTACAGAAATGCAAAAATATTGAAAGCATTGGATAATAATAGGAATATTATTGATGACAATAATAATTAGTATCACATGTACACTACTACGATAACACTGAACAACAAATTTCAAAAAATTTTTTTTACTGGAGATGTGTAAAGTGATTAAGACTAATTTGGGTACGCTGATTTCAAAAATCATAACCGTTTTGCTGTATCACGTCAGGATTTTCAGGAACAGAAATATTCCCATTGCCTAGAAGTCAGGATTTCAATGAAATTTACATATGTCTTTAACATGTCTATTTCGTACAATTGTTGTTAACTTGTGTTATATTTCTTTCTTTCAGATAAAGATGAGTAGGCGTTCCTGTACCAATCATCCTGACAACTTCTGTTATGTCTGTGGTCGGTATACCAAAAAAGATCAACAGCGAAGTATATCTACAGCAGTGAAAATGAAGGCCGCCTACTTTCACTACTTCGGGTGTAAGGTGGGGGACCAAGAACAAAGCTGGGCACCACACATCTGCTGCACAAGCTGTCACACAACCTTGACTCAGTGGTTGGTGGGCAAGCGCGCGAGCATGCCATTTGCGGTGCCCATGATATGGCGTGAGCCGCAGAATCATCATGATGATTGTTATTTCTGCTGCACAAGCATCGCCGGCTTCAACAAGAAGAATAAAGGTCACATCAAGTACGCTGACTGCGTCTCTGCTCGTAAACCTGTGCCTCATGATGACGAGAACCCCGTTCCAACACCTCCAGCTGATCAGAACATAGCTGTAAGCAGTGGTGAAGAGGATGGTGATGATGAACCTTTTGAACCCGACACTCAAGAATCACACCTTCTGAACTGAACCTTCTGAACTTAAATGATCTTGTAAGAGATCTCTCGCTGTCAAAGGCGAAGGCAGAGCTGCTTGGATCAAGGCTGCAGCAGTGGAATCTACTTGAACCTAACACCAAGATATCCTTGTTCAGAGCACGTCACAGAGACATGTCCTGAGTTCTTTGAGATGGAAGACACGATGACATTCTGCAGTGACATCAACGGTCTGTTGAAAGAACTTGGGTGTGATCACGATCCTGCAGACTGGCGCCTCTTCATCGACTCGGGGAAGAACAGCTTGAAGGCTGTTTTGCTCCACAATGGCAACGAGAAACCATCAGTCCCACTGGCTCACGCGTTCGGCATGACAGAGACCTATGAGACTATGCGGCAGCTGCTTGATTCCATCAAGTGCAATGACTTCAACTGGCACATCTGCGGAGACTTGAAAGTGGTGGCGCTGTTGTTAGGGCTGCAGTCAGGCTACACGAAATACATGTGCTTCCTTTGTCTCTGGGACAGCAGAGACGACAAGAATCACTGGACGAAGAAAGATTGGGAAGAGCGAAAAGAGCATGTACCTGGTCGACACAACGTGAAGCATGTCGCCCTTGTCGACCCAGCCAAGGTTTTCCTTCCACCACTCCACATAAAGCTCGGCTTGATGAAAAGTTTTGTACGGGCAATGGATCTGAATGGGCGTGGGTTTTTCGCGTGAGCCAGTGGGACTGATGGTTTCTCGTTGCCATTGTGGAGCAAAACAGCCTTCAAGCTGTTCTTCCCCGAGTCGATGAAGAGGCGCCAGTCTGCAGGATCGTGATCACACCCAAGTTCTTTCAACAGACCGTTGATGTCACTGCAGAATGTCATCGTGTCTTCCATCTCAAAGAACTCAGGACATGTCTCTGTGACGTGCTCTGAACAAGGATATACCTCAAGGAAAAGTTTGGCAACACCTTGTCGGAGGCCAAGATCAAGGCTGGTGTCTTTGTTGGACCGCAAATCCGACAGATTATGAAGGACGAAACTTTTCCGACAACTCTAAACCCCAAAGAGCTGGCAACGTGGAGGAGCTTCAAAGCTGTGACGGACAACTTCTTGGGGAACGAGCGCGCGGACAACTATGAAGAAATAGTGCAGCAGCTGCTGGAGTCTTTCAGGAAACTTGGCTCCAGGATTTCCCTGAAAATCCATTTCCTACACCAGCACCTGAACTTCTTCCCTGACAACTTGGGAGCAGTCTCGGACGAGCACGGCGAGCGATTCCACCAAGAGATTTCACTCATGGAGACGCGTTACCAAGGGCGGCACAACCCGAACATGATGGGCGATTTCTGCTGGTTCCTGCATCGTGAAACTGACACAGAGCAGCACAAACGCAAAGCCAAATGCCTAAAGCATTTTTAATTACATTCTAGTGGAGTTTTTCTGTAATTTCTATAATTTTGAAGCATTCATGATGAAATAAATGAATAAATGAATTTTTGTAAATTTCATTGAAATCCTGACTTCTAGGCAATGGGAATATTTCTGTTACTGAAAATCCTGACGTGATACAGCAAAACGGTTATGATTTTTGAAATCAGCGTACCCAAATTAGTCTAAATCACTTTACACATCTCCAGTAAATAATTTTTGTTGTTCAGTGTAATCAATCAATCAAATCGGAATCTTACACAACGCTTTTCATTTTGGAATAAAATCCCAAAGCGTGCTTTACAATGCAAGAAAAGTTGATTGTAGAAATCCACAAAACAACCGTAAAAGATAAGATGTTTTTTTTTTTTTTCAAAGAAAAATCACACAAGGAACCTCAAGGCAGGAGGAGGCCATTCGGCCCATCGAGCCTGTTCAGTCCTACCAACACTTTTATGCTCTTCTCTCCCCACTGCTTCTAGGTACCTATGCTATTCTGCTTTAAATGAGATTTAAAATAAAATTAAAAATAAAATTAGCAATGAAATCATCACTAAAATAAAATTACCAAAGGTCAACTGTATAGAGATGGGATTTTAGGTCTAAGAAGGTGGGAGACATGGGTAGCTCGAACAGAAAACTGGAGTGTGAGGGTGTGTTGCAAAGTATTGCCTCCTCTTCTTTTCTCCAAAACAGGTAAAGATATTCCAATGAAACAAAGTGCAGTTCGCACACTAGTTATTCCTGCCAATGGGTGTGAAGTTTCATGATTCTGACACATGGGGCCAAATTTAAAGGCATTTAAGAGTTAGATAATCGTGCGATGATCACCCGTTCAAAGTTAATCGCCAATTGCAAAAGAGTGATTATCTAATGCAGATCAAAACCTAATCACAAGTGTTTAAATAACAAAGAAACTTCTACACTTTGCCAAGAGTGTGTTGAAGGCTTTGAAGCAAGCATTGCATGGTTTATAATTGGTAGTTTACATGGGTTGGTGAACATGGATGCATTAGGAATGCTTGAATTAGCTCGAGGAGGCAGAAGACGATAGGAATTGGGCTGTTCATCGGTGTGCATTGAGAATCACCGAGGACAGTGCAATCCTCTGGAGAGGTATAACAATATCAAATTTGTGTGCCTTTGACTTTGTCTTCATCCTCCTCCAGAGTTCTCCGAGGTCCCTGGCTGAGTATTTTGAGCACGATGGGAAATGGGCCGCCATCCTTTTTGAAATTCTAGAATGTAAGACCCGTATCTTTGTTGACGGAAATACCAATCTTTCTGTAATTGCTAAAAAAAAACCAGCTGTTGGTAATGGGGAAAAATAAAATTAGGCGGTGCATAGATACCGGCCGAGCTATACACTCAGGTAGCGAGAAGGGGGAGAGTGTTAATGGGATATTCATCACAGCCTTTTTAGATGCTGAATTCCAAAGAATTATACAACACACCAAGAGGAAGATCAAAATAAAACAAAATTCTCATCCTCCCACTCCCCCTCTTTTCCTTCTTTTGATCAAACTGTCTGGGGTACGTATTAGGCACGGGCCATGCCAGAAAACAAAGTCTCCTCTTGTGTGTTTATGCAGGATGTTATATTTGCATATACGTATTTGTGTATATGCATTTATATGTGCGTATTGCTATGCTGCGCTGTGTGGGGGATACCGTTATTGCTTGATTAGTGGTATCCCCAATAGGACAATTGTTGATGGATGCACGCAGGCTCGCCGAGACCGAACTCCATTTATACATTCGATCTTCCCATGCGAGCTGCTTTTTCTTATTTGTTCCTGTCACTTCTCCTGACTTGGATTGTTCCTCGGCGAATCTTGATTAGTTCAATTAAACCCATTCGTTGCTTTAATGAAAAATTGTCCCCTCTTTTCTTTTGTGACATATTACTTTTATTGGAACACACAGACCAAAAACTGACTGATGTGAAGCGAATTAGGAGTTATTTAGCTGAATTGTTTCGGTAACCTGTAATTGAAAGGGAAGGTTCTGATGTCATGTCTAGCGCTGGCCGACCTTTACGGTCTGGGGATGGTGGCACTGACAGAAAAACAACAGCAGAGGCTGCAGGTTTGCGAGAACAACTGGGTCAGGAGGATTGCAGGAGTGAAGAGGGTGGATGAACTGAAGGAGGAGATTGGTGTGCAGATGAGCTTGATGGGGAGATTGGTGAAATGCCGGCTGAGGTGGGCTGAGCACTTGGTGCAGATGGGAGAAGAGAGAATTGCAAAGAGAGCGGATAGGTTGAGGGAGCAAGGTCGGAGGAAAAGAGATAGACCATAGTTGAGAGGGAAGATTGTGTGAGGAGGGATATCCCTAAGGTAGGGGTGGTTGGAGAGTGGAGAGAGCTGGCTGAGGACAGAGGGAGGTGGAAGAGTGTTGTGGTCAAGGCAGGGCAGAAATGTGGTGCCATCGGACCTCACCTGTTATAAAGGGAAGAGGAGGAGAAGTTAGGAACCTCTTAATGTATATGGCACGCTGAACAAAAAACATGTTTAAAAGGCATTGAATCATAACTTAGATGGGCACAACTAAAAGGCTGTTTATTTCAATTCGTAAATTGTTATCAAGATGGGCGATTCGCTGTGTGCATACAATGATGTTTTTGTCACCATTTCATGGTTAGGCATGTGTTCGCAAGATGCTTGCTACGTGCCTTTTGAAAATTCGTCCCTAGATATCTCGGTGCTATGTCACTCAAGATGGCAGAGGGCAGCATGACGTTGTCCGTGCTGTGAAGTATGAAGCGCTGGAGCTGAGAGTTGGGATGACTGACTGGAGAAGAGATAGCTGAAGATGACTGGATGAGAATTGGGTGCACCATTATGATCCTGAGAGTAAGAGATGGTAAATGGAGTCCCGACACAAAGGATCACCAACCCCGACTTGATTTTCATTCTCCAGTTTCCGACAGATTTTCATCTCTTCCCCAAACTTAAGGAAAACCTTCACGGAGAACATTTCTCTTCCAATGATGTCAAGGTTGCTGTGAAGCACTGGTTGAGGCAACAGGATACACAGTGCTATTGTGACGGCTTGATCGCTGGTAGAGATGTATGGATTGCAGTGGTAATTATGTTGAGAAATAAATTTGCACCATGGTAGAATACAGATTGATGGTAGTATCAGTGTTTGTTTCATTCAAATATCTTCATCTGTTTTGGTGGAAAAGAATAGGAGGCATTACATTTCAACACGCCATTTTATAAATGTTTTTGTTGTTTTTTGCTTTGTCAGCTTTTCCTCTCTGCTTACATGTCCTTTGTCTACTTATCCAACTTCAATCTACATAATAATACGTTTGCCACATCTCTCCATCTGTCACATACAATCTCCCAATAATCTTGCAAAATGTGAATGAAATGGTGTTTCCTCATTACTTCATTTAACGTATTTGGGAATCACGAAGAAAATAATTAATTGAATGTAATTTATTTACACAATTGGGCTGGCAACTCACAAACATTTGAGAGTGACAATTCCATAGAATTTCCACGGGACATATCTCGCAAGATTGTGCATTGGGCGTTGTTTCAACTGTGATTTCACACCCAACATATGATGACATAACTTTTATGGAGACCTGTAATGTCCGAGGGATGGCATGGCCTGACTGTCCAAGAGTGCGATAAGTTGACCGGGAAGATTGTCGACAAAAATGGCGATGCACATTTTACTTTAGAAAGGATCCAGTTTCCACTACGCTTGGCTTACTCCACGACATTCAAAAAGCACAAGGCCAGACATTTCCATGAAGTCATAATCTACCTGCCTAAACCTGTTTTTTCTCATGGTCAGTTATACGTGACCTTTTCTCGAGCAAGAGCTCCAACTGATGTTAGAGTTAAGATCCCACAAACTGGCAATCAAGATCAACACCCCAGGACAATGATCACACAAAACATTGTCTTTAGAAAAGTTATGATTGAATTAAACAACATCTTTGAGGAGCAAATGGCAAGACAATATTAAATTCACATGATAGTTAACTGTTTCTTGAATACGATTGCTGAAGTCACATTTTACATGACAGAATTTCAGCGGGTTTCTGCTGGAACTGTAATAATATACGTATGTTCCCTTACAAGAAACTTCAATGCAAGAGGAGGCCATTTAGCCCATCAAACAGTGTTGTGTTGTGTCGTATATGTTTGGATGTCCATGTGTGTGTGTCCCCAAGCTTCACTACAGGAGCCCTCGATTATGTATAAATAAATAAATAAATATAATGCCTCTGCTAATATTGCCAACTTGTGGTTGTTTGTCCATGCTCTATCCTTTTAAATGCTGAGCATCAAGCAAGGAAGCAGAACGTACCCTTTTTAACATCTCTAGTATGACTCAGCCAGGGTTCAAAGTCAAACCCCTGACTTTCCAGAATTTGGGGAGATTCTCCAACCATCACACCACTGAGTCTGGTGCTTTGTTCCTTCATTCTTTCCATCATACATCCCTACTTCTTGTTACCTATCCGTGTTTTTCTGGCCCAATTCTCCATCCCTTGACTGCCTGTGCTCTGCTGCTCATTTGTCGATGTATTGGCCTCTCATCCCTCTGTCGTTCAGCTCTTCAATAAGCCTCAATCTCTCAACAAAAAACAAAAAAAATGAAGAATAGTGTTGTATCTCGCAAATACCAACTTTCCATCAATACAATGCTCTAACTTCTTTAGATTATGCTAAGCTCTTCTGGACATTGCTCGGAGAGCTTGCTTTCATTTTCAACGATACCTCTGTATGATATGCATACCTTTTGGAAAAACAACCTTCTGTTTACGTAATTTGAAGTTTATAAGATTGTGTAATGCCACAAGTAGAAGTGATGCATGCACAAGTACCAAATGAGGCATGGAATAAAAAATATATAAATACGCAATATTCTGTCGAGGAAGTAAAACACATTGTAATGGGATGCACTCAATGGTGGTGTGGACTCGCACCGTCTTCCTCTCTTCGTACAACATACCACCATAGAAGGCGCTACCCTATACTGTCACGTGGCGGTTGTGTGAGTAAATATAGCTCTGTACTAATTTTCATTCTATATTTTTCCTTGTGAGCTTAAAGTTGAAGTCATCTGAGACATTTGCAAAATGAAGCTCTGTGCCAAATTTGGCGATTCTATAGCTGCCCTCATTATCCATTTATCCTCCTTACAGACAGACAAACAACCATACTGGATCATCGTACCACTCAATGCACCCAGCCCATGGTTGCGGCATTCATGTTATAAATATTACATCGTGATAACTCCATTCAAAATGTTATTCCTATCATGTAATATTGTGATTATCTTATGATGAAAATTGATTGTACATCCTTTTAATTCAAAAATCTAGCCTTATGTAAGAGCGCAGAGACAAAGGATAAAATGGCAATATATTGACAGGAGCTACAGTTGGACAAAGCAAGAGGGACAGAAATAACTGGAGTGGCACTCAGTGGAGTGCATCCTCCACCACGCAATTCCGGATCCACGACAACATATCGAGCCCAATACATTTTTGAACAAGAAAAAGAGCAATTAGAGATTGCAAACCCTCGCCAGGATTTCTTTTGAGTGGTATATTCTTATAGGTTTTTGGGGAAATCCAATATGGCTGCCAAACCATGTGACCTATGATATCATATGTGAGAACCTTTTGTTCCGCATGGACAGGCGAACATGCATGTAAAGTTTTGCCTCAATCTGTTCAACCACTTCAGAGAAGAAGATTTTTGAAGGTTTTGTTTTTTTATCAATAGGGCTGCAAAATCATGTGACTGATGACATCATGAATTGTTTTTCTGTGGACCATTTTATCCCAAGATGACACTCCAAAAATTTCATTCTGTTTGGATGTGGCGTTCTACAAATGCAATGAAGTCGTCATAAAGAGGGCACCTATGACGTTATAAAAAAAAATCACACTCATTCCACATGAGGAGTACTTGCTATGGGCCAAGTTTCAATTTTTTTCTTTGGTATGGTTTCAGAGATACAAAGGTCCAAAGTTTTTCCGTTTTTCCAACATGGCTGCCACACAACATAACCTATGACATCGTAATAATTATTAAAACGTTCTACATGAGTAGTCGCACCGATAGTGAAAATTTTGTCAAAATCTGATAAGTGTTTGTGGGGAAAAACATGAAAGTTCTGTGCGGACAAACAAAAAACAAACAAACAAACAAGAAGACGACGCCAAGTAGAGCACGATACTTGCAAAATCCATGAAACAAATCTGCTTCAAATTTAAAGTCAATTAGATGAAAATTGATGATTTTAGAAATCTCACCTCAGTTGTTGACCTTTGGCCTATGTTGACCTTTTGGTCTATGTTGACCTCAAAAATAATAAGCTGCTTCCTTATGACAAACTCTACCATGTGGTGGTTTCATGAAGATCGATTTAAAATTGTAACCTGCAGGCGACAAATAGATAGACAAACAGACAGACAAACAGATAGAATAACAAGAAGACCTTTTGCAGAGCACGATACTTGCAAAATCCATAAAACAAATTTGACCTAAAAAACAATTGTTGGTTGAATCCAATGAACAAATATGCAACTTCTCTTCAAATTTCAAGTCAATCGGATGAAAATTGACAATTTTAGAAATTCAGCCTATGTTGATCTTTTGGCCTATGTTGACTTCGAAAATAATTGGTGGTTGAATTCAGTGACTGATATGGAAATCCTCTTCGAATTTCAAGTCAATCAGATGAAAGTTGAGGATTTTAGAAACACCACCTTAGTTGTTGACCTTTGGCCAATGTTGACCTTTTGGTCAATGATGACCTCAAAAATAATTGGTTCGTTGAATTTATTGACCTGAATTATAAATCCTCTTCAAATATCAAGTCAATTTGATGAAAATTAACAATTTTAGAATTTTTGCTGATGTTGACCTTGGGACTATATTGACCTTTTGGTCGATGTTGACCTCAAAAGTAATTGGCTAGTTGAATCCAGTGTCCTGAAATATAAATCCTCTTCAAATTTCAAGTCAATTGGATGAAAATTGAGGATTTTAGAAATACCACCCTAGTTGTTGACATTTGGCCTATATTGACCTTTTGGTCCATGTTGACCTCATAAATAATTGGCTGGTTTAATTCAGTGACCTGAAGTATAAATCCTCTTAAAATTTCAAATCAATCGGATGAAAATTGAGGATTTTAGAAATACCACCTAAGTTGTTGACCTTGGGCCTTTGTTGACCTTTTGGCCTTTCTTAACCTCAAAAATAATTGGTGTTTGAATTCAGTGACCTGATGTGCAAATCCTCTTCAAATTTCAAGTCAATGGGTTGAAATTAAGGATTTTAGAAATCTCACCAAAGTTGCTGACCTTTGGTCTATGTCGACCTTTTGGTCTATCTTGACCTCAAAAATAATTGACAACTTGAATTCAGTGAAGTGAAACATAAATCCTCTTCAAATTTCAAGTCAATCGGATGAAAATTGAGGATTTTAGAAATAACACCTTAGTTGTTGACCTTGGGCCAATGTTGACGTTTTGGTCCATGTTGACCTCCAAATTAATTGGTGGTTTAATTCATTGACCTGAAATACAAATCGTCTTCAAATTTCAAGTCAATCGGATGAAAATTGAGGATTTTAGGAATCTCACCCAAGTTGTTGACCTTTGGTCTATGTTGACCTTTGACCTCAAAAACAGGCTTCTTCCTTATGACAAACTTTACCAGGTGGTGAAGTTTCGGGAAGAGGGGTTTCAAATTGACCTGTAGGCGACAGACAGACAGACAGACAGACAGACAGACAGACAGACAGACAGACAGACAGACAGACAGACAGACAGACAGACAGACAGACAGACAGACAGACAGACCGACAGATCGAATAACAAAATCGACTGACCAATATACTTGAAATATCTTCACTATTGCAAGTAACAAACAGACCCACAGACCCAAATGCAAAACCCTCTCCTTTGGTGAGGTCAATTATGACCCCATCGAGGGCGAGCGAGGTGGCCGAGGGTGTCCCAGGATGTGCCTGATAAAGTATATAATTAAATAAGGCCGTTGATTATATCTTCGAAAGGGGTGACTGAATTAACCCAAACATCTAATTTTCACTCTTGCACTTACTTGGACTTCCCTTAGTGTGCATGCAAAGTTTCAGGCTGTTAGGATTCATTGTTTTGGAGTTATGGAGCGCGCCCACACACACACACACACACACGCACACGCACACGCACACGCACACGCGCACACACACACACACACACACACACACACACACACACACACACACACACACACACACACACACACACACACACACACACACACACACACACACACACTTATTTCTTAGCGTAGATGATCTATGATGCGATGCACTGTGTGGTTGGTTTTGGAGGTGAGGCCTCAAAATTCAAGACACTGAATTAACTTGTCTCCATTTGTAAAAGGTGCTATATTATAATTATAATTATTATTATTATGATTATGATTAATAACCTCTTTCAGTGACTGACCGTGGATGTAGATCATTGGGTTTGTTTGATGATCCTCCCGGAGTAGCAAGGTGAGACCGTGAGATTTTCCATGATTAAAGTACATGTTCCATTCATGAGATGACCATCTAATCATTTCTCGATCACGAGAGAGTGACGCAACTATCGCCTGCCGAGCAGTGGTACGAGAGAAGTGTGTGACACATCGGGTCATCTGCAAAAACCAAGACAGGATCATCCCTCGATAAATATCACATAACACAGAAAACAAATGTAAATTATGACATCACAAACACAAGAATCGCTGACTGCAGAGATAAATGCGGTCACAAGATGGCATCACTGCTTTCCAGAGTGCCACAGAAAGTTATATCACTTTTCCTCAAAGGTCACCCACCCTCTGTGTTTTGCCTGACGTCAATTCTCATGTTGTCTGGCATCTCTCTCAGCACATCTGCCCACGATTTGTGTGACAACACTTCCACGAGTCATGTAGCAAAATCCACTCTACCAGTCAGGCCTGAAAACGGTCTCACATGGGACAAAAATAACAACGTTTTGCTCAAGCTTCATGAGGATATACACCACCAATGGTTTGAACTCAGGATATGACGAACACAGAGAGGATAGGCCGAAGCTAATTAACTCTCAATGAATTATTTCCACTATCTTTATGCAAATAATTAATTTTTGTTCTGCTATTATGCCAACAGATATTTATCTGCAGATAAATGGGTTTTTCTCTTTTGAAAAGGGAAGACTTTCTTTTTTTGGGGTTTATTTTGCTTTTCCACCATATTTCTTATCGTACAGGTACACAGTATATCAGATGTTGATCATACCGATCCATCGCCGCAGCTTGCGGACCGCTTACATGCCATTTGTATTTTCGTTACACATGCTCGCTGATATTGGGTGGAACAACGAGGGGATCGACAAGGTTTGACTTTCTTTTTTAACGCAAAAAAAGTAATTTGATTTGAACAAAATTTTCCAAACTATGCTCTTGGTACACTCAGAGCTTTTCGAGGAGTCAAATTCGTTTCGCTGTCGTTGCTCTGAACCATGAACGGTGACTTATGAACGGGCGGAAAACTTTCGGAAACCGCTTTTTCATTTTCTTTCATGCTGACGGGGCTCGTTTGTGTTTGAAATGTTTGAAATGTCACAAACGCTTCTTATCCCCGCAAATGGCAAATATCGAACTTCCAAATGTCCCACTTGGTGGAATGATCGAATGTGCATTTGTATTCGCACCTCATTCATTACCTCCACCACCAAAGGTGGACTGAGGTTATGTATTCACCACTGTTCGTCTGTCTCTTCGTTGTTTGTCTGTCTGTTTGTGAGCAAGATATCTCAGAAAGTTATGCACGGATTCGGACAAAACTTGATGGACAGGTTTGATGGGTGAAAAGGACAAATTGATTAGATTTTACTGGCGATTCGAATCCGGATACTAGTATTTTTCAGTGATCCTTCATCATTGAGACATAGGGCTAAAGACGAAAACTAGCATGATATCTCAAAAAGTTTTGTCCGGATTGTGACAAATATTGGTGGTTGACTTGGTTCGGTGGCAAGAACAAGCCGATTCGAGTTTGGTGAAGATCCGAATGCAGATCTGACCGATGAATGGAATACAAAACGTAAGTAGTTCAACCTGGTTGAGGTATGTGCTCCACTGAGTGCCGTTTTAGTTTGAGAGTGCCGTTGAGTCCAGAGGAGAGGGTATTGCATTTGTTTGTGTGTGTGTTTGTTACTTCCAAAATCGAAGATTTTTCAAGTATATTGGTTAGTCGATTTTGTTATTCTGTCTGTCTGTTTGTTGCCGACAGGTCACAATTTTAAAACGATCTTCACGAAACTTCACCACATGGTAGAGTTTGTCAGAAGGAAGAAGCCTATTTTTGAGGTCAAAAGGTCAAAAAGTCAAAATAGTCTCAAGGTCAACAACGAAGGTGGTATTTCTAAAATCCTCAATTTTCATCCAATTGACTTGAAATTTGAAGAGGATTTATATTTCAGGACACTGGATTCAATTCACCAATTATTTTTGAGGTCAACATTGATCAAAAGGTCAACACAGGCCGAGTTTCCAAAATTGAAAGTTTTCATCCAATTGACTTGAACTTTTAAGAGGATTTACATTTCAGGTCACTTAATTCGACTAACCATTTATTTTTGAGGTCAATATCGACCAAAAGGTCAACAACTAAGGAGGTATTTCAAAAATCCTCATTTTTCATCCGATTGACTAGAAATTTGAAGAGGATTTGCATATTAAGTCACTAAATTTAACCACCAATTATTTTTGAGGTCAAATTTCTTTTGTTTCTGGATTTTGCAAGTATCGTGCTCTGCACGACATCTTTTTATTCTCTCTGTCTGTCTGTTTGTCTGTTTTTTGCCTACAGGTCACAATTCTAAACCGATCGTCATGAAACTTTACCAAGTTGTCGAGGTAGTTTCAACTGAGAAGCCTATTGATTTTGAAGTCAAAGGTCAAAGGTCGTCTTGAGGTCAAATTTCTGAAATCGTCATTTTTCATCCGATTGACCTGAAATTTGAACAAAATTTGCATATGGCTTCACTGAATTGGGAAACCAACTTTTTTGAGGTCAAAAGGTCAACTCAAGGGCAAACTTCTAAAATCATCAATTTCAATCTGAAAAATAATCCGATTGATTAATATTGACCTGAACTCCAATTCATCCGATTGACCTGAACTCTGATTAATATTGTGAATTTTAATCTTAATGAAATGGACAATTTCATGTATCCATGGCAACCTTTGGAGAGGGGTGGATTTTGCAAGTATCGTGCTCTGCACGACGTCTTTTTCTTGTTGTTCTGTCTGTCTTTTTATCACCTACAGTTCACAATTCTAAACCGATCGTCATGAAGCTTTACCAAGTTGTCAAGGTCGTCTCAACTGAGAAGCCTATTGATTTTTAGGTCAAAGGTCAAAGGTCATATTGAGGTCAAATTTCTATCCAGGTTCCTTCTGATGACTCCATCCTTGCTTTTTGCTTGTTTGGGTTCCTTCTGATTACTCCAATGCAGTACTGCTCCTACTTGGTTTTCCATTTGATTTGAAGTGAATTTATTTTAGTCCCATTCTGAATTCATTTGAATAATAATAAAAAACATAATGGGTCAGGGTCAAGTGTCCATTCAAAGTGGGGTTGCATTAAAGTGGGACGTATTGGTACCCGGTCGTCACTGCCTGCCAGCAGTTATAAAGTGGCAGTTCTAATTATGTCTTTTTTAATTATGTAACACACCAGTACACAAAATACACTACACTAATCTACACAATCATTACACAAAACAAGTGCTGGTGAGAGTCTACAATCTCTGATTGCTCTTTTTCTTCTTCATTTTGGGATTTGTTGACGTAATGTTTGTAAAACGTTTTATTTCGAACTTTGTTCTATTTTGGTGTTCCCATCCGAAACCATGGTTCATGAGTCATGATGCGGGTGAACCCAGATTCAAATCCCAATATATTGGATGCATGACGTTTGTCCGGCTTCTAGTAATGTCCTTGTAATTTGTGTAAAAGTACGCTGGTGTCTAATAACGTCTTTGCCCGACACCTGATTGTACAAGTTCCTCCATGTCAAGCCTCAGATCAATGCACAAAGCAATCTGCTGTATTTTTACAAGCAACATGCAGACGTGGTAAAAATAATGTCACGGTGCTTTTAACTTTGTTTTTATTTCATTTTTTATTTATTTCTGAACTGCAACGCTATTAAATTTCAAAGGTATTTCGAAAATTCTCGAATCACGAAAAATTCAAAGAAGCATGCCAAGACAAGGTCATGAATTGGAATTGAGATCTGTAGATTTGGTCTATTTCCGTCCACACCCCATCCCCTCTCCTATATTATGTTGCTTGTAATGCAAAATGCATTTTCACCAAATCATATTATTTGTCTTGAATGTTGAACAACACATGGCAGATTCTGTTGTTGGAAAAATAACGTCCCCCAGACGTACAGCCAAGGTGACCTTTACTCTGAGTATTGCGTTGGAGTGAAGCTTTTTTATTTTATTTGCGCTTTAAAAACAATTACTTGGACACCTTGGCTTCGCGACACTGTGCAAGAGTTCATCGGAAGTTGTGTGGATGAAATAGACATGACGGAATAAAATAGATGACTCTTCGATGTTAAAGGTCAAATTATTATGAAGGAACAATGCACAAAGATAAGTTTTGGTAATTTCAATCAATGACCAATTTCTCGAGATGGCAAACTGAGTGATCATCCCTTTTGTCTAAAATTAATTTGAGGGACGTTTGTGGATCTGCAATAATGGTTGACATGATATACTGGAGGTATTCTCTCAGCTGTCTAACCTGGGTTCGACTCTCGGCCCAGCTGTAAACTTTTCCCCTGGTGCTTTGCAGACAGGGCAAAGCATCGATGTGTGCACCTTCCATTGGAGGGATGTTAAATCAGAGGACCTGCCTGGTGGTTGGTGAAAGATCACTTCGTGTATTTTGCAAAGAGTAGGTGAGTTTCATTTAAAAGTCTGGCTTGATCAGCCCCTTGGTGACAGACTTTGGCCAAAAACTTCAACCACTGACCCAACAAGAATTGGGGCCATTGAAGTAATAGTAGTAGTAATTCTAGAAAGTAGTAATAGTAGTAATTGTAGTCATTGTGGTGGTGGTGACGGTGGTTTTGGCAGTGGTAGTAGTTCTGCAATGTAGAAAGATGTAAACAGCAGAAAGTATTTCCTACACAAGTGTATTTTAAATATTGTATCCGTTTTTTCAAAAACGTTATTCAAGGGAAGCTCACTATTAATCTACATAAATATTTTCAAGTGTGTGTGTGTGTGTGTTTGTTGGTGAGTTTGTATGTTATTCTTTCCCAGCCAAACCATAGCACATTGAGGCCCCAACTTTTGGGTGTATGTACTTCATAATCTGGGAAACGTTTTTAGCAACCACACATTGGACTTGAAGTCCATTTTTAGGCTACCAAAGGTTGCTATAAAGTGTGTATTGGAATGTGGGTTCAGGCAGTGCTGCCACCGTCTCGCAGGCAAAAGGTCACCACCATGAGGCCAGTAACTCCAAAGCTTTTCAATGTCCAACACATTCCGACACCTCTGCCGGGAAAAGCTCGACCAGCCGAGAAGCACTGGGTATCCATCTCCTCCCCCCACCCTCCCCTGGGCAGTGCCAGGGAGCTCCTGCTAGTCTAATATATCTATATCTATACTAATAAATGTCTGTGTGTGCGTGTGTGTGTCTCCTCCATAACTCCAAAACCATAAAACCTCGTGGCATGAAACTTTGCAAGCATACTTAGGGAATTCCTAGGTAGTGAATGAATGAAAATTGGGTGTTTGGGTTAATTTAAACACCCGTTTTCAAGATAATTTACGGCCTTATTGAATTATTATTGAGCAAGGTGTCACCCTTGGTCAGCTCTCTGTCAGCTTGCTGGGGTCTTAATTCGCCATTTTGTTCAGCCGACTCAAACATGCCTTGATCTGGAAACATGATCTACTCTCAAGGAGTAATTAGAAAATATAATCAAAATGTTACATCTGATTTGAGAATTGGATCGAATGGATGAAATAAGTGTTGAAATCTGGAGTGAAATCTGAAAATTTTAACAAATTCACGATTTTTATAACTGTGTATTTATTAAAGCAAAGCATTAAGCTTAATTTTTTCTACTGTTCAGACGATTATATTGAGTGAAGATAAGATTAAAGAATGTGCAGAAAGTAGAACTTCATTGAGTACAATACCATGCTCTATAACCTGCTTTTGCAGGCCATGATGATGCAATCCACAAGGGCTGGGCCATCTTAAGGCATGGATACACTGGGCAGTTGACCAGGGGCCCCACAATTCTTGGGGTCCCATGCTGCCATAATGTTCATGAGAGATCTCTTGGGAGAGTGGATAATTACTCAACCTCTCGCTGGAAAGGCCTGGCATTCAAATCCCTTTTCAAATTATATTTATAATATAAATAATTTGTGCATAACTATCTGACAAGTATTATTTCTTATAATGTTGTTAATCTGCAATAATATTCAGGAAATCTCTGTAAACGTATCTTCAGGAAATTAGAGACAAATTTAGTGACTATGAACTGAAGGCCAGGAGTAGGTGCCCAGATTCGGATTATGGCGATGTGAAGAAACGGGAACGAAAGCGAAGTGTACGTCTTACTGGATATGATGGATCAGAAGAGATACTTCTAAACAAAAGTGAAAATTTCAAGGTGGAAACATTCCTCCCTGTTCTGGACTCTCTGAACTCTGACCTGACAAAACGTGCAGAAGCTTATTCATGGATTGGAAATTTGTTTTCCTTCTTCAGTCAATTGAAAACAATTGGTTCTGATGAGCGAAACAAAAAGTGTGAACATCTGGCTAATGCGTATCACAAAGACCTTGATTATGGTGACCTTCTAAATGAATGCTAGCATCTCAAGCACTACATGATTCTTGATGAAAATTGTGATACTCTCCCTGCATTGTACAGAACAAATAATTTCGGACAACTTGAAATCTGTGTTTCCCAATGTTGAAATTGCACTCAGAGTGTTCATGTGCATGACGGTGACCAACTGTACAGGGGAACGTTCATTTTCAAGATTGAAACTTACAAAGAATCAGCTTCACAGTACAATGGGGGCAGCAGCGTTTGAATTGGCTTTCACTCATGTTATGTGCATGGAAAATGACATCCTGAAGACCATTGACTTCAAGCCAATTATAAATCAATTCTCTGAAAAGAAATTTCGCAAATGTTTGTGTTGATTAATAATAAATAATTTATACTGTACCATCTCCGTCTGTATGGTGGATCAATTCATTATCATTTATATGTTGAAATGTTTGTGTTTTTCAAGGCTTATGTTATATTGTTCAAAAGTTTGTGTTGATTAATCCTTGCTTTACAGCATGTTTTTTTTTTATTTTATGTTTAAACATCGAATTTGTTGAAAGTACCAATAAATCTATAGGCTTAATTTTATTGACCGTTTACATATTTATTCCCATGGGTGGGTGGGTGGAGGTCCCAGCGCATTGCTTAGCGCAGAGCCGACAATGCTGTTAAGACGGCCCTGCACAGTTGTCCTTTTTATCGGTAATTACGTACGCAGTTTTCTTTTCACCATTTTGTGTGATCGGCTCTCATAACAAAATATTAATATAAATACACTCATAGTTGCTGCAATATATTGAGTCGGCAGTTGCTGAAAACGAAGAGGTACGTAGACAGCACACAAGGACGTGGTACAAATGGTTCCATGTGACTCTCCGTGGGGTGTGTGCCTGCATGCTTGGTACTACGTGTGCGGTGTGCAGGTTTCATTGGTGTGTGATCTGAACTTGCACCTGGGCTTCTCGTGTGTGGCACTGTGGAGGAGGTTATGCGACACTCTCGAGAACCATGGACTTCTGCACGAAGCGAGCACACAGCGTCAAAACCATGTGGGGAGCAGATGTGCTGCAGCATCGAAGCCACGTGGGATGTGCCAATGTACAGTGAGTACATGCATAAAGTATGTACAAGTAGAATGTGAGTATGTCTTGAAAGCATATACAAGTAGAATGTGAGTCCGTGCATAAAGTATGTAAAATTAGAATGTGAGTACGTGTATAAAGTATGTACAATTAGAATGTGAGTATCTGTATAAAGTATGTACAATTAGAATTTGAGTACATGTATAAATTATGTACAATTTGAATGTGAGTACATGTATAAAGTATGTACAATTAGAATGTGAGTATGTGTATAAAGTATGTACAATTAGAATGTGAGTACATGTATGAAGTATGAACAAGTCGAATGTGAGTATGTGTATAAATTATGTACAATTAGAATATGAGTACATGTATAAAGTATGTACAAGTCTAATGTGAGTACGTGTAAAATTATGTACAATTAGAATGTGAGTATGTGTATAAATTATGAACAATTAGAATGTGAGTACGTGTATAAATTATGTACAATTAGAATGTGAGTATGTGTATAAAGTATTGTTGCGGATTTCGCGCCCGCCGGCGTGCTGACGGCCACGTAACTCGAATCGCGGCACGTCGCCCACCGGACGGACAATCCAGTCGTGACCCTCTCGGACTAACGCCGGGAACCAGTCACGGGTGGACCTTTTGGTCTCACCGCGATCGAGCCAATCAGCCCCCGCGTGGGATAGGGTTGCTCGCCAAATTCGACCTACCTAAGTACCCACGAGGAGGGTAGACCGGGCGATCGCACCTCGCCGCAGGTCGACTTCGGACACGGGCCACTTAAGCGACCCGTTCCGTACTATCAGAATAACCGAGCGGTGTTATCGTCGACCTCGACGGTTCGATTAATTATCGGGCGTATTCAGCCCACTACCAACCCTTTACGTGAAGCAAGATGAGGATTCAATGGGAGAAATGACGAAGCGAAGCGGGAAACAGTTCAACACAAAAGCACATTTATTCGCGGCACACGGGAAGCACACATATACAATTCCACCAAATGCACACAGAAAAAACACAATTCCATTTACACAAAAAGCAAATATAAAAGCGAAGACAATGCAGAGCTAATACCGACTACCGAGCACACGGCAACACTTATACAATTCTACCTCACAGACGGCACCGACAACACATACCCAAAACCAAGGAAAGAATACCCTCAAGGATGAGGCGGGCCTGAGGCCGAGACCGGGTCGCGCCTACCCGTCTGGTGATGAGACGCGGAGCGGCGATGGCGCCCCAACCCGCGGGCCTCGCGGACAGTGTCTGGCAGGGGGTGGGAAAGGGGCCCCCTTGGTCGCACTATCTCAGCGCGGGGGGGAAACAGGAGGGGGTTGCTGATGCTCGGGGTATAGAGGATCTTTATTATCCCTGGTGTGCGTCTCCACCTCGGCCAGGTCGCGCTGTCGGCCTCCCTCGGGTGCAGCTCCCTGCACGACGCGAGCACCCCCTCGTCTGGTGTCGCCGCCTTTCCACAGCTCGTCCCCTCCGTTCCGACTCCAACGCACATGACGAGCAGCTCCACCGCCCGCGAAGTCTTGACCCTCTGCTTCCGACTCTGCTACTCTCCGCCTCTGGACTCTCCGACTCTCGACTCTTCTTTGGACTCTCCACCCTCCGACTCTGGACTCTCCGACTCTCCACCCTCCGACTCTGGACTCTCCGACTCTCGACTCTCCTGACTGACGAACACGGTCCTTTTATCCCCCCGTAGCTTCGCCTTTGACCCCCTCCCTTTGACCTTTCACCTCGCTCCCCATTGGCCCGAGAAAAAGTGGGCGTGAAGGCTTTTTGATCCACAAATTTGCATATATCGATCGTCCTGGAGGCGGGGCCAAATCGCCCCTCGCTCACCGATTGGACGGCAAAAAGTGGGCGTGTGTCGTTTTTGATCCGTTTTTGAAGCACAAAATCCGTGATTTTGTACACGCTGTTCGACGCGCGCCCTGCACGAGTCCAACACCGGTACCCACAGCGGGGCAAGAACGGTGGCGATGCTACGGTTGCGAGGTGTGACGTGAAGGTCGTGGCGGTTGTGGTGAAGCGGCGTTGTGGTTGGTGGTTGATGTTGTGATTGTGGTGGTAATCATGGCGGTTGGTCCAAATTAAAGATAGTAAAAGAAAAACGGCTATCCTGAAGAGTCGCAGCACGCATAAATGACATGTATTCCCACTAGACAACGGGTTTGGACCTAACTACACATGTACTTACCGAGATACCTCACCTAAGGGACCTGAATGGTGGTTTGCGAATTTGGTAACCACAAAAGTATGTACAATTAGAATGTGAGTATATGTATAAAGTATGTACAATTAGAATGTGAGTACGTGTATAAATTATGTACAATTAGAATGTGAGTACATGTATAAAGTATGTACAAGTCGAATGTGAGTATGTGTATAAATTATGAAGAATTAGAATGTGAGTATTTGTATAAATTATGTACAATGAGAATGTGAGTACGTGTATAAATTATGTACAATTAGAATGTGAGTACGTGTATAAATTATGTACAATTAGAATGTGAGTTCGTGTATAAATTATGTACAATTAGAATGTGGGTATGTGAATAAAGTATGTAAAATTAGAATGTGAGTACATGTATAAATTATGTACAATTAGAATGTGAGTACGTGTATAAATTATGTACAATTAGAATGTGAGTATGTGTATAAATTATGAACAATTAGAATGTGAGTACGTGTATAAATTATGTACAATTAGAATGTGAGTATGTGTATAAAGTATGTACAATTAGAATGTGAGTATGTGTATAAAGTATGTACAATTAGAATGTGAGTATGTGTATAAAGTATGTACAATTAGAGTGTGAGTACGTGTATAAATTATGTACAATTAGAATGTGAGTACATGTATAAAGTATGTACAAGTCGAATGTGAGTATGTGTATAAATTATGAAGAATTAGAATGTGAGTATTTGTATAAATTATGTACAATGAGAATGTGAGTATGTGTATATAGTATGTACAATTAGAATGTAAGTATGTGTATAAACTATGTACAATTAGAATGTGAGTACGTGTATAAATTATGTACAATTAGAATGTGAGTACGTGTATAAATTATGTACAATTAGAATGTGAGTTCGTGTATAAATTATGTACAATTAGAATATGGGTATGTGAATAAAGTATGTAAAATTAGAATGTGAGTACGTGTATAAATTATGTACAATTAGAATGTGAGCACGTGTATAAATTATGTACAATTAGAATGTGAGTATGTGTATAAATTATGTGCCATTAGAATGTGAGTACGTGTATAAATTATGTACAATTAGAATGTGAGTACGTGTATAAATTATGTACAATTAGAATGTGAGTACGTGTATAAATTATGTACAATTAGAATGTGAGTCTGTGTATAAAGTATGTAAAATTAGAATGTGAGTATGTGTATAAATGATGTACAATTAGAATGTGGGTACGTGAATAAAGTATGTAAAATTAGAATGTGAGTACGTGTATAAAGTATGTACAATTAGAATGTGAGTACGTGTATAAATTATGTACAATTAGAATGTGAGTCTGTGTATAACGTATGTAAAATTAGAATGTGAGTATTTGTATAAATTATGTACAATTGGAATGTGAGTATGTGTATAAATTATGTACAAGTAGAATGTGAGTACATGTATGAAGTATGTACAATTAGAATGTGAGTATGTGTATAAAGTATGTACAAGTAGAATGTGAGTATGTGTATAAATGATGTACAATTAGAATGTGAGTACATGTATAAATTATGTAAAATTAGAATGTGAGAATGTGTATAAAGTATGTACAATTAGAATGTGAGTACGTGCATAAAGTATGTAAAATTAGAATGTGAGTATTTGTATAAATTATGGACAATTAAAATGTGAGTACTTGTATAAATTATGCACATTTAGAATGTGAGTATGTGTATAAAGTATGTACAATTAGAATGTGAGTATGTGTAAAAATTATGTACAATTAGAATGTGAGTACATGGATAAATTATGTACAATTAGGATGTGAGTACGTGTATAAAGTATGTACAAGTAGAATGTGAGTACATGTATAAATTATGTAAAATTAGAATGTGAGAATGTGTATAAAGTATGTACAAGTAGAATGTGAGTACATGTATGAAGTATGTACAATTAGAATGTGAGTATGTGTATAAAGTATGTACAAGTAGAATGTGAGTATGTGTATAAATGATGTACAATTAGAATGTGAGTACATGTATAAATTATGTAAAATTAGAATGTGAGAATGTGTATAAAGTATGTACAATTAGAATGTGAGTACGTGCATAAAGTATGTAAAATTAGAATGTGAGTATTTGTATAAATTATGTAAAATTAGAATGTGAGTATTTGTATAAATTATGTACAATTAGGATGTGAGTACGTGTATAAAGTATGTACAAGTAGAATGTGAGTACATGTATGAAGTATGTACATTTCTAATATGAGTACATGTATGAAGTATGCACAATTAGAATGTGAGTACGTGTATAAAGTATGTATAAGTAGAATGTGAGTACGTGTATAAATTATGTACAATTAGAATGTGAGTATGTGTATAAATTATGTACAATTAGAATGTGGGTACGTGCATAAAGTATGTAAAATTAGAATGTGAGTATTTGTATAAATTATGTACAATTAGAATGCGAGGACGTGTATAAAGTATGTACAAGTAGAATGCGAGGACGTGTATAAAGTATGTACAAGTAGAATCTGAGTATGTCTATAAAGTATGTACATTTCGAATATGAGTACGTGTATGAAGTATGTACAACATGGCAAGCGTTTATAACATGGGAAATGTCATGAATTTTTTTTGTTGTTCTTCAGCTTAATCAACTCAGGAGGCTATGACGATCATTTTGGTATATCACATTGCACATCAGAACGCTCTAGTAGAACTCCACAAAAAAATCATGCCCCCCCCCCCCAGATTATGGAATATGATTATGGAATCTTAAAGTGTGTACGGGGTCTTTGGGGTCTTTTGTGTCGTCTGGGTCTTTGAGGTCCTTGGGGTATTTTGGGTCGTTGGGATCATTTGGTTCCTCGGAAACTTTTTGGTCGTATGAGTCTTTTGGGTCTTCAGGGTATTTTGGGTCTTTCGGGTCCTCGAGAAGGGGTAAAATTATAAAGGGTCAAAAGGTGCATTCTCAAACAGTGCATAATTTATGATAGACGTATGTGATTAATGGACACAAAAAGTACCCCCCCCCCCCATTCCCACACACACATACACAAGCAACTCATCCATTTATAATAGAAATTTATCCCCTTTCATCCCTGTAAGAATTACATCATGCATTCAAGTACAAACAATGCATAAGAGTGTCTTTTTGTAATATCACACCTCTCTGAAAGTCACACCATGATCTTCAGCAGGAGCAGATTAAGACAGCCTTGGACCCTGTGCAATGAATCTCTAAAGGGCCCTCCTCCTCACTGGTGTTGAACAAAAACAAATCGTGATTTCAAATAAAAGCTAAATTTATTGATTGGCAGAAGTGTATGCCCCCTCTCCTCGCTTGTACAGAGATACAACGCTACCTGATGTGCAGGTAGCATTGTATCACTGCAGTTATGGCAGATGTGCATTATTAAATTTTATAATAATACTTTTTCACATAATTCCGAAACAACACGGAGGTATTTCCAAGAAATATCGTGAACTTAGAGTTGCTACAACGTACTTCCAGCATGGCAGTGAACTGATAAATGATGAATAATAGTAAAGGCAAATGAAGGTAAAGATAGAGGGCCTCCCCAAAATGAAGGGCCCAATGCCAGTGCTCCTCAGGCACCATTGTGAATGTGTGCTTGATCTCAATTTTTATTAAAGATCTCCATGGACACTCATAGTTCTCTTTTGCTCGATTGTTCATCTTAAACACAGAAAGGTGACTTTTGTTGTTGCTCTTCTTCCTCACTTTCTTTTATGCTGTTCTTCCTCTGGGAACACTTATCATTCACTTGTATTATTACTTACTTACCTTACTTAGTGCTCTTTTATTGTGAGGTCATTCCAAATGTTCTATCATGTCTATTCTATTTGAAGGAGGCTGCTTTACTCAAATATTTCCTCAAAATCCTCCCATTATTCTGATCCTTTTGCAAGCAAATCCAAGCTTGCAGGCGAAATGTTTGCCCTCTCTCTCTCTACCGAGTGCAGCCTGTGGCTGCTGGTTGCATCATTGGTTGGGACGCGGCTATGCCACTGATGCAGTGTCCCCCTTACCAGTACACTGGTGCTCATTTTGCCGACCTCGGAAGGATGACACGCTGAGTCAACCTCCTGGTGTATTTTTAAATCAGCGGCCCAACGGGGCTTGAACTCAGGACCCTAGGATCCCAAGCCCCCACCCTAACCACTAAGCCAACACCAGGCTGAAATGTTGGCTGAAAGGAAGGAAGGAAGTTTCAGGCTGAATGGAGACATCTGTTAAAGTTGAAGTATGGTGCTTTTTTGCAGCCGTTTTGACAGAAACGTTTGCAAATTAACTGTGTGACTGAGTGTTCCAGGGGAAGTATGTCGTGGTACAAAATGGAAGGTTCAATATCAAAATCCCAAAGTAGGTCATTAAATTTTGCCACCTTCGAACGAAAGTTTTCACCAAAGCTTTCCGTCAAAACCATGGACACCTTCCGACATGGAAACTGGCCTGAGATCAATATCAACTGAATTATTGGAAGTCACCCGCTGGTGCACCTGACCTGCAGGACCACCGTCACGGAAGCCGATTCGTAGATTCATCACGAGGTGAGAGTGGAACCTGTTTTGCTTATATATTTATTTATTATTTACAGCAGAGCATACATCCATCCATCCATCAGGACCATTCTCTGTGCAGAGTGCTGGTGCTGCCTTTGCAGTCTCCTTGGCTATTGGACACAATCTGGACGGGTCGCCACTCCGACGCAGGATACCAGCAAGCTGACACTCACTTTGCTGACCTCGGAAGGATGACAGGCAGAGTCAACCCTACCTGGTATTAATTCAACAGCTGAGTGGGATTTGAACTCGCGATCCTCAGATCCCAAGCCCACCACCCTAACCATGAAGCCAACTCCAGGCATAGCAGAGCATCTCATGCCGTTAATCAGTTCGAGAGCTATTGAAATTATTTGTGTGCAGTTTGCCTGAAAGTGCTTCATGTGAGAGAACGTCTCACGAGGGAAGGCACACTGTAAACTGGTTGTTTGCTGTTGTTTAGGTCAGCTAAGTTGTTACGTTGTCTGGCCTCCGGAGTTCATTTCGTCTTGGCCATTACCGGCAGTGGCAAGATTGGAGAATTCACGAGCATTTAGCACGGCCACACAGGGTTTTGTTTTACTGAAAACAACCCCATGTAAGATTTCCCTAAGGCACGAAGGGCAGGCTTGAAAGCATAATAATGCCTTGTCATCATGGCACATGTGTAGGTGGAGATATAGGTCAATGGCGGCATGCAGTCTGAACATGAAGAGGCTGTGCAGGGATACAGACATGCTCTTTCATTCTCTCCTTGACAGGAACTCCTTAATCTCTGAGCACCAGAAAGGCGTATTATCAAGAGGCGCCCAATGCTGACGTCACAAACAAAAGCCTCAGGCTAGCTCTTAATCTGCACCCATCATGTCGACTTCCTGTTATGAATTCCTGTTCCTGTTATGAACAAGAAATTTCTGTTGTCACTTTTCTTACATTCGAGTGTAATCCACAGCGATTGAGTGTAACAGCAGGTGAATGCACAAACAACATGCTCTGCTGCACTGGATGATGCATGACTGGTAGGGAGTGAAAGCTGGGAGAGGTTTTTTTGCTGTGGAGTTCATATTTCCTTGATCATGATAAGGCTTACCACATCTGGATGACACATAAGACATGACATCTTTAACCAGAGATAATAACACTCAACGCTTTATGAACACATCACTACGACTACTACTGATAGGTATGCACACTCGCCTCTGAGCCCTCCAGTCTGGGTTTGAATCTCGACCCAAATATAAACTGTCATCTTGGTGTCTTGAAGGCAGTGCGAGGCATCCATGTGTGTGCCCTCCTTCGGATGGACGTTAAGAGTAGACATCCCATCTGCCAGCATTAGACGGTGGACATTACATATCCCACTGTATCCTTCGTGAAGAGTAGGCGAGCTATCAACGGTACCATGAACTAATTCCTAATTCCTGCTCAAACGCATATGGAGCACTGGATCTGTAACACAATGGTGCTCTCAGCAATGATGCAACCAGCAGCCACTTAGGCTGTATCCTAAGCAAATTAATGAAAATATATTGTTGGTAAAAAGGGATTTGGACATCCAGAGGTAGAATTAACAGTCGGTGGGCAATTTGTTGAGATTAGCTCATACATCCCATACCCACACAACATCAACCAGCTGGCACTTTGTTCAAAGAGCAATGTAGGCTAACAGCTTGCAAATTAAAAAAAAAAAAATTGGGGCAGTGTTTGCACAGTATTAATTAGGAATGGCTGAGTTTCCATGCTGAAGATAAAAGGTGGACATTTTTCACGCCGATATAACATCATGACGCCGCGTTTGCCGTTTGAGGTTCGTGTCCATCGGATTGCTTCTCCCAAGGAGGAGAACTCATTAGTTCTTTGTGACACTATCGTTTCAAAGCTCGTGGTAAAGTTACGCCTTCGGTTCTCCGTCATTATTGTTGACCGCTTGCTATGCAAGGGTGACATCGATTTGAAAAGGATCCGGGAATCGCAGTCTCCACCTCAGGGACTTGTCGAATTGGCGACCCAACGTTGATGAAATGGCGTCCCTTGGAGTCCATCTTTCAAGTGTTTACTCTGACTTTAATCAAAGCCTTGAGGATTATACCAATTGCGACTGGTGTGGTCAATTAAATTAGGGCCGGCTCCACATTAGGGCAATGGACCTGTCAGTTTCATTTCTATGAGACTGAAAACATGATAATTTATTATATTTTCCACTTTTCACATGATTTTCACCACTTATCAGTTATCCAGTTCCGTCAAGTCGCGTCCGACTTCTGGTGACGTTCGTCATCGGAGTTCTCCAAACATCCTGATGCCGCACTGCTTTCCGAAGCTCTGGCAGAGACGGCTTGGTTCCAGCCACCCTGTCCATGTAGCACGTACAAGGTTTGCCTCTTCTTCTTTCAACTCCACCCGGCATGGTTGACCTCTCCAGGCTTTCGTTTACTGCACCCTTAATGTGTGTCCAGAGTATGACAGTTTCTGTTTTCGCATTAGTGCTTCTCATGTCAATGGGTGGTCTAATTTATTCAAGCACTGATTTCAGATATTCAGATATTCTTTATTGTTGTCGACATAAAAACATGGAAATTTTCTTTCCACTGGCCATTCACTTCAAATAAAGGGGTAGGGGCGCATCCCACTCTGTTTACACTTGCATTAAACATGTGAATTCAATTTGGGAATCCAACACACGTGTGAATCCAACACCTGGGAATTCCTGCTCCATTTCAATTTGGCATCAATCATTGTACCCAAATACTTGTGCTTAGGAACTTGTTCGATGCTATGGTCGCGAATGATCAAAGGGTCATGATCACTTGCTCAAGCTTCAGAAATCAAAAATCATTTCCTTTGTTGCGTTGACATTAAGAACTAACTAATGATGGTCACACCAGTCTACAAACTTCTGAACTTCGTTCACATATTCCTGGTCATCACGAAGTAAGAATCCACTAATTACTGTATCATCAGCATATTTGATAACACTACAAGTTGGACTTCAACTGCAGCAGTTACCTGCACGCAAGGTAAACAAAATAGGGGACACAACACAAACTTGTGGGGCTCTTAGACTCAAAGCTCTGACACGTGATGATACCATGTTATTATACTTCACCCGTTGTGGTCTATCTATAAGAAAGCTGTGAATTAATCTTGAAAGCCGAGGCATAACATCTAGTTTCTGTAATTTGTCAATTGATATGTGCGGTATGATGGTATTGAAGGCATTGGAGAAGTCAATAAATAATGATCTCACAAAGGACATTAGGAGTGTCTAAATGATGGAGCAATCTTTGGAGATAAACAAGCACAGCATCCTCGACATCTATATTTCTCTGGTATGTGAATCGAGATTGATCAAACAAGCCGGCTTGAGTGCACAAAAATTTCAGCAATATCCTTTCAAAACCCTTCCTTACATTAGAGGCCACTGCTACAGGATGGTAGTTATTCAACTCGTCACTGGGTTTTTATAACCTTTGGCACTGGAATGATAATTGAAGATTTCCAATTTGGGGGAATAACACCATTGTTTAAGATTGATTGATAGACATGTATGAACACTGGGGCAAGTTGTTTACTCCACAGTTTCAGAACTTTATTACAAAATACTATCCGGGCCAGTGGCCTTGTTCACCCTTTAGTCTTTGCAAATTCATTACAAACCTCATTGACATTCACTGCAAGACTATTGTCCGAGTCCGCCAATCGTATCCTTTAACATTTCCAAAACGGAATCATTCTCATATTTGAAATCATGAACATCAAATCTAAACAGGTGAGTCAGCCTCAGACGTTTGACTGAAGGTAATTTGTGGAGGGAGTTGGAATTTGGTCAGCGTGCTGTCAATAACTCACCTACTCTTCGCTAAGGATGCTGGGGATCTTTAACATCCACCAACTAATGCGAGCATCTGGGACACTCAAGTTAAAGTCCATCCAAAGATCGGCACACTTTATGATGCATCGACCTACCTGTGAACCACGAATCAGACCGGTGTGTAGTCAGTTATTGAATCGAACACATACTAAGGATCTCAAAGACAGCGTGCTACCTCAACACCAATCTGTCAGACTATCACATGGCTTTTACCAAATCTTAAAAAAAGGCTTTCAGGAAATGCTTTTGGGAATAAAATTTATCATACTTTCAAAACCTTTGAAGATATCTCTTTTTTTTCCATTGCTCGGCCGTTTTCCCTTCTGAAATTGGTCACCATGAATGGACGGTGTATTGTTTGGTAGTAATAATGAAAGTAATTAACTGTGGGTTCGAATCATGGGTCAGACATAAACCCCGGTCCCGTTTGTTTGTCATGCGGGACGAGCCATCAAGGTGTGTGCCATCCCTCGGAGAGATGTTAAACTAGATGAACA
>NC_140967.1:15066789-15151789 GCF_056783735.1 Eptatretus burgeri
ACACGAGGTGAGGCCTAAGTCAAATTTGGCTCGGCGGCCGGAGGGTCTACAAAATGTACTGGCACCAACAATTATAAAGCGGCCGCAGTATTTCCACGGTCACACAATGTAGCAGTCACATATGTTTTTATTTTTCGGGTAGCCGCACGGCGTATTTATAAATTGTGGAGACCGAAAACGTGGGGGTCCTGTAGGTCTTTGATGTGATGCCGCACGGTGACCTTAGGGCATCACTGCGGTGGCCATAGAATTTTCAAGGCAGACGCAAGGTGCCAGCAAGGTGACCGCAGGGGGACTGCCGGGGACCCTTAGGCGAACGTGCGGCCAGACGGACGGTAACGAATGGGTTAATTTTTTTTTTTTTTTTTACCAGTTTTTTTTTTTCGGCTTGTTGAATTGCTACGCGAACGTAGAAATGAAAAAAGTTATAACTCTGCGTTATAATTCCACGGCGACCTTACGACCTGTAAAATATCACCATACGGCGTCGGGCCACCCTGAGGCCACCTCAGTTTCTCTGCGGCCGCCGCACGTTTCTGTCAATTCAGAGGGCGTACGGCCGCCTTATTCTCGCCGTAGAGCAAATGTGACTGAGGCCTAAAGTGTCGATCGACACACGAGAGATGCTTTCACGAGGATTTCCACCGAAGAACTGAATGAACAAAGCGCGAAGATGCAGCTCGAACAGGTGGGGGAGACACGTGAACAAACATGAATGCCACTTTGTGTTCGGTTTTTAAAAAATGTATTCAGTTTTTAGGCCAAAATTTTCTCAAAAAAATTGATCGGATTCCAATTTGTTCAAACAATGGGGCGTTCAGATTCTGGGGGACCACAGTATATTATATTTATAGTATATTCAGTTATATATACTGGTATATTTTTATTTCAGTAAAAAAAAGAACTGGTATATATATATATATATATATATATATATATATATATATATATATATATATATATATATATATATATATATATATATATATACCCACTCGTTACCGTCCATCTGGCCACACGTTCCGCTTCATGCCCCCATGTGGTCCCCCTGCGGTCGCCTTGTGGGCACCTTGCGTCTGCCTTGAAAATTCTATGGCCGCCGCAGGAATGCCCTCAGGTCACCGTGCGTCATCAAATCAAAGACCGTAGGCAACCCCACGTTTTCGGTGTCCACAATTTATAAACACGCCATGCGGCTCCCCGAAAAATAAAAACGTATGTGACTGCTACATTGTGTGACCGTGGAAATACTGCGGCCGCCGTTTAATTGCTAGTGGCCATAGATTTTGGAGACCCCACGGCCGCCATGGCAAATGTGACCTCGGCCTAAGTGGCTAGGTGAGGCTCCAGCCATGTGCTGAACTGGAGGAAAGGTTAGACTGTAGTCATTAAAATAACCACCAGATGTATTGAGACGGCTGCTTAGGCCGAAGTCACATTTGCTGTACGGCTTGGATACGGCAGCCGTATGCCCTCTGAATTGACAGAAACGTGCGGTGGCCTCAGGGTGGCCCTACGCCGTTTGGCTATCTTTTACAGGCTGTGGGGTCACCATGGAATTATAACGTGGAGTTATAACTTTTTTCATTTCTACGTTCGCCGGAGCAATTCGACAAGCCGAAACAAAAGAACTGGTAAAAAAAATTAAAAATTAAAAAAACCCACTCGTTACCGTCCGTCTGGCCGCACGTTCACCTTAGGGCCCCCCTGTGGTCACCTTGCAGTCGCCTTGCGGGCACCTTGCGTCTGCCTTGAAAATTCTATGGCCGCCGCAGCGACGCCCTAAGGTCACCGTGCGTCATCAAATCAAAGACCGTATGGCACCCCTACGTTTTCGGTCTCCACAATTTATAAATACGCCGTGCGGCTCCCCGAAAAATAAAAGCATATGTGACTGCTACATTGTATGATCATGGAAATACTGCGGCTGCCCTATAATTGATCGTGGCCGTAGATTTTGTAGACCCCACGGCCGCCGTGGCAAATGTGACTTAGGCCTCACAGAGGATACGCGAGAGGTAAAGTGATTTCGCAGTCAAATCTGGTGGTTGGCTATCGAGTGCAGCCTGTGGCTGCTGGTTGCCTCATTGGTTGGGACGCGGCTTTTTGCCGCTGATGCAGTGTCCCCTTACCAGTACACTGGTGCTCATTTTGCCGACCTCGGAAGGATGACAGGCTAAGTCAACCCCCTGGTGTATTAATTCAGCGGCCCAACGGGGCTTGAACTCAGGATCCTGGGATCCCAAGCCGCCGCCCTAGCCACTTAGCCAACACCAGGCTTTAAATCTGGTGGTACAATGCTTCATTCATGATGACATCCTTTGGTGCAGACAGAGACCTGACGGACCGGGGTCTCTTCACCACATTTAAGATTCAGGGGCAGTGCTATCACCGCATAGGCAGCCTGCGACAGCTGACAGATGAAGAGCCCAAGTAGGCGCAGGTATTTTTCATGGGTGGTGGCAGTGAGGAAGTTAGCCAGCGCTGTAGACTCAACCAAGGTGTCGATAGAGAGATCATTACAGAGCTCCAGGCTATGCTGCACTCTACTCACCCTTATGTCCACAGTTTCAAGTATGCGTTGGAGCGGATGGAGGCGATACCTGATCTTAAGGTGATCATCAGAGCTGACAGGCGGCCAGTTGGCGAGCATGCCCGGCGGTTCAATGCGCCTGCAACTAATGAGGTTGCAATCATTCTGGTTGGAGAAGAGCACGGCAAACGCGACATCGTCCTGAATCACCGTGATAACCGATTAATCGACCATTAAGGAGACACACAGGTCGTATGACTGCTTGCAATACCCTTTGATGTTTCCATATGGAGAGGATGGTTACAATTTCGGACTGCGTCAAGTAAACCTGGTACCTGGACTCGAGACCAACAAAGCTATTTCATGAAAAGATTTTTATGCTCACCGCCTTATGGTTCGAGAGGGGGAATTCAACCAGCTCCTACGGTTCATAGACGTGACAAGCCAACTAATGGTGGACATGTACGCGAAGGTCGAAACGGAGCGTTTGCTGTATGTTCACATAAACCAAAAGAAATTACGTTCTGAACAATACCTCCACCTGCAGGATGCATTGAATTGCGACGGCAATGCACATAACGTGGGTCAACAAGTCATCCTCCCGTTAAGTTTCACTGGCTCTCCACGGTACATGCATCAGCGAACTCAGGATGTTTTGGCCTATGTTCGCAAGTTTGGTCGGCCTGATCTGTTCATCACCTTCACCTGTAACCCAAAGTGGAAAGACCTTCAGGACTGCCTCTTTGAAGGTCAGAGCAGCACTGACAGGCATGACCTCATCGCAAGCTTCTTCCACTTGAAACAGAGGAAGCTGATATGGCTGCTTCAGGATGGCAAAATATTTGGTGATCTGTGTGCATGGATGTACACTATAGAGTGGCCAAAACGAGGCCTTCCCCATTCTCATACTCGTATCTGGTGCAAGGAGAAACTCAGGCCGCAAAACATCGATCAGATCGTTTGCGCAGAATTCCCCGATCCAGAGCAGGATATGGGGCTGTACAATGTCATCAAGGCACCGGTGATTCACGGTCCATGTGGTCATCTCAAACCAAAGTCCCCGTGCATGGAGAACCACAAGTGCACCAAGAGGTTCCCCAGGGAATTTGTACAGGAGACACGCACGGGCCATGACGGTTATCCACTCTACAGGCGACGCAGACCTGCAGACGGTGGACATACAGCTACCCTCAAAGTGAATCGTCAGGAGGTGGAGATTGACAACAGGTGGGTCATGCCCTAAAATCCACTTTTGTCTAAAACATTCAAAGCCCATTTGAATGTTGAAGTATGCAACTCTAAAAAGAGCATCAAGTATGAATGCAAATACATCAACAAGGGCTCAGACATGGCAGCATTTGGGGTAGAGCAGGAGGGCAGACAGGCAGATGAAGTAAAGCAATATCAGTTGGGCAGGTATATCTCCTCAAACGAGTCGATGTGGCGCATCCTTGGCTTCGATATCCATGAGTGGCATCCCGCAGTTGTTAATCTGTCGGTTCATCTGGAAAATGGCCAACGTGTTTACTTTACAGAAGAAACTGCCCGCAATGTTGTTGAGGAGCCTCCGGAAACCCCCCTGACAGCTTTCTTCAAGCTATGTCGGACTGACATTTTTGCTAGAACATTGCTTGATGTTGAGGTCCCTTCCTACTACACCTGGTCACACAAGAGATGGAGCAAGCGCAAGCAAGGGGCTCGAGTTGAGGGCTGGGAAATGGTCCTTAAAAGCGAGGCTATCGGGCGGGTGTACACTGTGCACCCCAATCAACAAGAGTGCTTCTTTTTGCGCCTGCTGCTGCACACTGTCAGAGGTCCTAGATCGTTCATCGACCTGCGAAAGTACAATGGAGAGGTCTGTCCGACCTACAGGGAAGCCTGTGCCAGGCATGGACTTCTGGAAGATGACGTCCACTGGGATCAGACACTCGAGGAGGCAGCAGTCACCGAGCCCCACGTCAACTGCGTCAGTTATTCTCCATCATGCTGGTGACATGTTGCCTGGGTGAGCCTCTCAAGCTTTGGGAGACCCATAAAGAGAGCATGTCGGAGGACATCATACGCAGGATTCAAAGAGAGTGCTCTTCAGAAAATCTGGACATCGGTAATAGAATTTTCAATGAGGAACTTATCGACCTAGACAATCGAGTGCAAACTATGGGGGGGTCAAGTAATCGCTACTTTTGGTCTGCCCCCACCAGAACAGGCAACAAATAATTTAACAGGTGAGTACATGCAGGAAATAAGCTATAACACTGAAGAGATGAGGGCGTTCGTAAGCGATAACGAGCACCGACTAAATGAGGATCAAATGCAAGCTTACAACGCCGTCATTTCAAGCATTGAGGGTGTGAGGTGTGTCTTTTTTTCCTACATGCTCCCGGTGGTACTGGTAAAACCTTCATAATCAACCTTCTGCTAGCAAAACTTCGTCAATCAAAACAGATTGCCTTAGCAGTGGCCTCCAGTGGAATAGCTGCTACCCTGCTAACTGGTGGTCGCATGGCGCATTCATCTTTCAAGCCTACTTTGGACCTGTCAAAGAAAGAGCAAGCAACTTGCAACATCAGCTGTGGGTCTATGAAGGGCAAACTCCTGAGTGAGTGCAAGTTGATCATCTGGGATGAGGCGACGATTAGCCACAAGGGAGCTTTCGAGGCTCTTGACAGAGTTATACAGCATATCAGGCACAATACGCTGCTCATGGGTGGCGTAACAGTTTTGCTCGCTGGAGATTTCCGACAAACTCTCCCGGTGATTCCAAAGGGGACAAGAGCTGATGAGGTAAGTGCTAGCATTAAGTCTTCCTACCTGTGGAGCAGTGCCAATAAACTAAGACTTTGAACCAATATGAGAGTGCAGCTCAGTGACGATGAGCAAGGTAGAACTTTCTCTAAGCAGCTGATGGACTTGGGTAATGGCACTTTGGCTGTTGGACAAGACGGCTAGGTTACTTTACCTTTCTGACACATGGTACCAGACATACAAGTCTTATTGGCTAGAGTGTACCCAAACCTGGAGATTCAGTTCAGTGACCTCACCTGGCTGACAAAACGTGCCATCTTAGCACCAACAAATGCTGCAGTTGATGACTTAAACATGAAACTCCTGGACCAGCTACCCGGTGAGCGTCTCAGCTATAAATCATTTGACTCTGTACTTTACTCGGGTGATGTTGTGCATTATCCCATAGAATTTTTAAATAGCTTGAAACCAGCAGGCCTCCCTCCTCACAACTTGCACCTCAAAATTGGTGCGCCTGTTATGCTTCTGCGAAACCTTGACCCTCCCAAACTTTGCAACGGGACACGACTTACGATCAAGAGGGTGATGCCAAGAGTGTTGGCGGCAACTATTATAACTGGCAGAGCACGTGGTGAGGATGTCTTCATACCGCGAATTCCTCTGGTCTCGTCTGATATGCCATTCGAATTCAAGTGCCTCCAGTTTCCTGTAAAATTAAGCTTTGCAATGAGCATTAACAAGGCGCAAGGACAGGGAGGTGGTTGGCCTTAATCTTGCCGAACCTGTCTTTTCCCACGGCCAACTGTATGTAGGTTGTTCAAGAGTTGGTAACCCAAATAATTTGTTCATTTATGCACCACAAGGCAAGACAACGAATGTAGTTTACCATGAGGCTCTTCAAAACTAATAAGTTATCGTTTCATGTGTTCGGGAATCTACCTATTTGGTCTTTTACATGTCCATCTGCCCCGCAGAACAGGTATGTGTTAATCTATTCGTTATTCGGTTAAACTGTAAATATCCCATGGCAACATTTTCGTCGCTTAACTGCTGGTAAATGTTTAACCTATTTGTTCTATGTGTAGCATTTGTCATTTTTGTTCACGTTTTTTTTTTGGAACCATCCATTTAGCGTAGAATAAGCTAATTGAGGTGACTATCGATACTTGCGGGTAACCAAGTGGCTCTTCAAGCAGTTCAACAATCACACCCGTGAACAGGCCGATAGCTATGCCATCGACACTTTCGCTTCGACATCGCTATGTTCTGCAACACTACACAACAGTGTCCAGATAAAAGGATACATACAACCAAGAGTGAAGTTGGATTTGAAAGTGAACACAACATGGCCCTCTTTCGGACCCACTTCTAATTGTTACACCACTTCTTTTGATGACTTCTTTTGTGTTTTTTTTCAGGTGTGTTTGGGATGGTTTCATTGAATTTTTTAGTGAGTGTCTCAGTTTAAAAGGCGGCTCGCTGATGAAGGGAAGTATAGGAAGTGCTCCAAGAACAAGATATTTCAACCAAGAAGCACTAAGTGTTTTTCATATTAAACTTTAAAACCTAACCATTCACTGCACCGCTATATTCACCAGTTGCGACGACAATGATTGCTCCCTCTGCGTCACCCCATAAAATAAGCCTTCCTAATTTTCTCCATACAACTAATGCCTCAGTCTAACTAGCGTGAGGAAAATAGGCACTTCGTCTTACCATCAAATTTCCCGGGTATTACAGGGTACTTCAGCTCGTGTCAAATATGTGCGAATTTGACAAGTGAACACTTTTTTATAGCAGTTGGAACTGCTGCTTTGTTCAATTCTGGAGCTTAGGTTAATTCATTTTAGTTTAAGAGATTCTCGAGGTTATGGCATGTGCGGAAATGAACTGAGTCACGAATGCTGGTGTATCCGTGTGTTTATATGTATTGCAATCTATCCAGCAAATAGTGGACATGATGATCAGGTATTCGATGATATGAGTGAGGAAAGTGAAACACAAACTTTGTCATTAAAAAAACCATTTGCGGCCTGTTCCAAGTCAAGGGATTGCTGAGGAGGCCAAAAAAAATGGCGAATTAAGACCCCAGGAAGCTGACAGGGAGCAGACCAAGAATGAAACCTTGAGAAAGGATAATTATATAAGGCCATTATTTATCTTCAAAAGGGGTGTTTTAATTAACCCAAACAACCAATTTTCACTCATGCACTTCCTTGGAGTCCCTTTAGTATGCATGCAAAGTTTCAGGCTGATAGGTTTCATGGTTTTGAGTTATGGAGGAGACAGACTGACACACACACACACACACACACACACACACACACACACACACACACACACACACACACACACACACACACACGTGCATGAAAATAAAGTGGAAGCATGATAATTGTAAGCAGTCTGAGGTTCCGTTTGTAGGAGAGAATGAAGTTTTCTCGGTGAAGTAAATGGATGAAAAGGAAACTATTTGTTGGACGGAATTTAATGGAATCATGGGTGGTTATCCTCCTTTTTACCTCTGGTAGGTGTGTAAGCCAGCGACACCACTGAGGTTATACAACGCCCGTGAAATTTCATCCTTTCACTCACACAAGGCATTATCAAAGCGATATTTTGTACGTCTCACATATTAATGAAAATGCAGTGGAAGCATTAGTAACGGGGTCCCAGGTTCCATTTGTGAGATAATTGGTGAGTGAATTCCAATTGTTTTTTGTTTTTTGTTGCTGTGATTTTTATTTTACAACATAATAATCCAAACAGGCTCATTGTTGGACCTCTTTAGCGTGGAGTCGAGGTGAACTGGTCAAACCCAACAAGACATTACGTAGAGATCAGACCCGTTATGATAGTCATCGTGAGTACCAGGGAAGCAAGTGCCACTCCAGCGATTGCTGTATGCATCCTGAGCAACAGGAAGTTCCTGCCATGCATTAAACTGTCTGTGGTACACAAAACATGTTCTGGGGGGAGCCAGGAACAATTTAAAATTTTAAAAGCCTCTTCTGACTGAACACTTGCAGAGGCTCAGCCTAATATGCAGAAGAAGCTCATCCCTAACAATAGGCATGAGCTGATGAGGCATATTACCGCAGACATTTTGAATGTGTGCAGACATTTCATGTTAGCCAGGATGCATGTAACAACAGCTTGTGTGGCAATTGCTCCTTGGTATCCACGACAGTAACGGGGTCTGATCTCATACAAGTAGGCTATACTATCGCAGCTCTCCAGTTACCCTCGCCGAAGGAGAGGGTATTGCATTTGGGTCTGTTTTGTCTGTTTTGTCTGTCTGTCTGTCTGTCTGTCTGTCTGTCTGTCTGTCTGTCTGTCTGTCTGTCTGTCTGTCTGTCTGTCTGTCTGTCTGTCTGTCTGTCTGTCTGTCTGTCTGTCTGTCTGTCTGTCTGTCTGTCTGTCTGTCTGTCTGTCTGTCTGTCTTACTTGGCAATTTCTGTTTTTTGACAAATATGTTGATTGCCTCCGTTTGTTACTTACGAAATCTAAAGATTTCTTAAGTATATTGATCACTTCCATTTCTGTTTGTTTGTTTGTGTGTTTGTTACTTACGAAATCTAAAGATTTCGTAAGTATATTGATACCTTCCGTTTCTGTTTGTTTGTTTGTTTGTTAGTTTGTTTGTTTGTTTGTTTGTTTGTAGGCACGATAACTCGAGAACGGAAGAAGCTACCAATGTCAAATTACACCACGTGATTCAGGAGGGTGATGGTTAGTGCTGATTAGATTTTGGTCAAAATCGGTTAACGGTCAAGGTCACAGTGAGGTAAAACATCCAAAACATTAGATTTTTGATGGTTTGGTACAGAATCATCGTAGAATCTTCTGGTTTGCGTCGCTACCTTCTCAAGAGACAGCTTTTATTAGACAAGGTCAGAGGTCAAGTTGACGATTTCGTAATACCAGTCTATGACTGCTTGTTTTTTTTGTTTGTTTGTTTGTTTGTAGGCACGATAACTCGAGAACGGAAGAAGCTACCAATGTCAAATTACACCACGTGATTCAGGAGCGTGATGGCTAGTGCTGATTAGATTTTGGTCAAAATCGGTCAAAGGTCAAGGTGAGGTCAAATATTCGATTTTTGATGGTTTAGTACAGATAACTCGAGAACGGAAGAAGCTACCAATGTCAAATTACACCACGTGATTCAGGAGGCTGATGGCTCATGCTCATTAGATTTTGGACGAAATAGGTCAAAGGTCAAGGTCACAGTGAGGTCAAATATTTGACTTTTGATGGTTTTGTACAGATAACTCGAGAATGGAAGAAGCTCCCAATGTCACACCACGTGATTCAAGAGGGTGATGGCTAGTGCTGATTAGATTTTGGTCAAAATCGGTCAAAGGTCAAGGTCACAGTGAGGTCAAACATCCAAAACATTCGATTTTTGATGGTTTGGTACAGAATCATCGTAGAAACTTCTGGTTTGCGTCGCTACCTTCTCTCGAGACACCTTTTATTAGATAAGGTCAGAGTTCAAGTTGACGATTTCGTAAGTACCAGTCTATGACTGCTTGTGACTTACGATATCTAAAGATTTCGTAAGTATATTGATGACTTCCGTTTGTTTGTTTGTTTGTTTGTTTGTTTGTAGGCACGATAACTCGAGAACGGAAGAAGCTACCAATGTCAAATTACACCATGTGATTCAGGAAGGTGATGGCTAGTGCTGATTAGATTTTGGTCAAAATCGGTCAAAGGTCAAGGTCACAGTGAGGTCAAACATAATTCCATAAATTCATGTGGAGAAATGGAGATTTTTGCTTCCCTCGACGTTACGAGGTCATTTTAACTTCGATTTAAATTTTGTCTTCGGTTTTTGCGATCACTTAGGACGCTTAAAAGTCGGTTGTCGAAATTCTGGTAAAAATCGGATGTTTTGGAGAAGTTTTAAGATTGTATAAAAAATATTTCACTCGACGCGTCACGGGTCGTCCCATGATGCAGTGCGCTCGAGCAGACGCGTCGTTGAGTTACGTTAAGGTATAATATAATTTCGTGGAGAAATGGAGATTTTTGCTTCGGTCGATGTTACGATTTTTGATGGTTTGAGACAGAATCATCGTAGAAACTTCTGGTTTGCGTCGCTACCTTCTCGAGAGACAGCTTTTATTAGACAAGGTCAGAGGTCAAGTTGACGATTTCGTAAGTACCAGTCTATGACTGCTTGTTTGTTTGTTTGTGTGTTTGTTTGTGTATTTTGTGTGTGTGTTTGTTTGTAGGCATGGTAACTCGAGAACGGAAGAAGCTACCAATGTCAAATTACACCACGTGATTCAGGAGGGTGATGGCTCGCGCTGATTAGATATTGGTCAAAATTGGTCAAAGGTCAAGGTCGCAATGAGGTCAAACATAATTCCGTAAATTCATGTGGAGAAATGGAGTATTTTTGCTTTGGTCGATGTTATGAGTTAGTTTTAACTTCGATTTTAATTTTGTCTTCGGTTTTTGCGATCGCTTGGGACGCTTATAACTCGATTGTCGAAATTCTGGTAAAAATTGGATGTTTTGGAGACATTTTAAGATTGTATAAAAAATATTTCACTTGCCACGTCACAGCTCGTCACATGGTGCAGCGCGCTCGAGCAGAGGCATCATTGATCACGTAAAGGTTTTGCGTGTGCGCGCTGACGGTGTTTTCGATAAAGATGGTGTTTAAAAGTTATTTTTTATCCCAATAAAGGTTATCATTGCATGCCTGACTCGCTAAGCCGTCGGATTATGTAAAGATTGTTGGTGGATGGCCGACTATTACGGTTTTGTGACTTTGATAAAATAATATTAAATAATTGCGTCGAGAAATGGAGATTTTTGCTTCGGTCGACATTACGATTTTTGATGGTTTGGTACAGAATCATCGTAGAGACTTCTGGTTTGCGTCGCTACCTTCTCCAGAGAGAGCTTTCATTAGACAAGGTCAGAGGTCAAGTTGACGATTTCGTAAGTACCAGTCTCTGACTGCTTGTTTGTGTGTGTGTGGTTGTGTGTTTGTTTGTAGTCACGATAACTCGAAAACGGAAGAAGCTACCAATGTAAAATTACACCACGTGATTCAGGAGGGTGATGGCTCACGCTGATTAGATTTTGGTCAAAATCGGTCTAAGGTCAAGGTCACTCTGAGGTCAAACATTCGATTTTTGATGGTTTGGTACAGAGTAATCGTAGAAACTTGTGGTTTGCGTCGCTACCTTCTGTAGAGACAGCTTTTATTAGACAAGGTCAGAGGTCAAGTTGATGATTTCTTAAGTACCAGTCTATGACTGCTTGTTTGTGTGTTTGTTTGTCTGTCCGCTTGCCTCCAGCCCAAACTCAACCGATCATTCTGAAATTTTTAGAGATTAATGACACCGACCCTGCGACGGTCCCGCATTGAAGTTTCATTAGATTTGATCAACCAAAAAGGTCTACATCGGCCAAGAGGCCAATTTGAGCCAAATTTTGTAAAATCCTTAAATTTCACCCAATTGACTTGAAATTTGAGCAGGATTTGCACATCAGGTCATTGAATTCAACCACCTATTACTTTTGAGGTTATCCTTGGTGAAAAGGTCAACATAGGCAATAAGGTCAACCCAAAATAGGCAAAATTTTAAACTTGTTTCTAAAATTGTCAATTTTCATCCGATTGACTTGAAATTTGAAGAGGAGTTGCAAATTTGGTCTTTGAATTCAACCACCTATTACTTTTGAGGTTATCTTCGGTCGAAAGGTCAACATAGGCCATAAGGTCAACCCAAAATAGGGCAAATTTTAAAATTGTTTCTAAAATTGTCAATTTTCATCTGATTGACTTGAAAGTTGAAGAACATTTGCACATGACGTCAATGAACTCAAGCACCTACTAATTTTGAGGACAATATGTACCAAAAGGTCAACATAGGCCAGATTTCTAAAATCTTCAATTTTCATCCTATTGACTTGAAATTTGAAGAGGATTTATATTTCCAGTCACTGAATTCAACCACTCATTATTTTTGTGGTCAACATGGACGAAAAGGTCAACATAGGCCCAAGGTCAACAACTAAGGTGGTATTTCTAAAATCCTTAATTTTACTCCAATTAACTTGAAACTTAAAGAGCATTTGTACATCAGGTTAATGAATTCAACCACCCACTAATTTTGAGTCAAACATAGGCCAGGAGACCAATGTGGGCCAAATTTTCTAAAATGCTCAATTTTCATCCGATTGACTTGAAATTTGAAGAACATTTTCATGTCAGCTTGCTGAATTCAAACACTGATTAATTTTGAGGTTAAAAAAGGCCAAAAGGTCAATTTGGGCCAAATTTTCTAAATCCTCAATTTTCATCCTATTGAGTTGAAATTTGAAAAGGATTTAGCATATTAGGTCACTGAATTCAACCACCTATTATTTTTGTGATTACCATTGGCGAAAAGGTCAACATAGACCAAAAGGTAAACATTGACCAAATTTCTAAAATCCTCATTTTTAATCCAATTAACTTGAAATTTGAAGAGCATTTGCACATCAGGTCAATGAATTCAACCACCTATTAATTTTGAGGTAAACATAGGACAAAAGGTCAAAATAGGCCAAAAGGCCAATTTTGGCCGAATTTTATAAAATCCTCAATTTTCATCCAATTGACTTGAAATTTGAAGTGCATTTCATGGCAGGTCGCTGAATTCAACCACCAATTAATTTTAAGATCAAATGGGCAACACAGGTCTTATTTCTAAAATTGAAAGATCGGGCCAAAAACTAAATATATCACTATATCTCAAAAAGTTGTAGACGAGTTATGACAAAACAAGGTGGATGAGTTGAATAGCTGATAATAACAAGCGGATTGGATTTTGGTTCGGATCCATCCCATCAGTGGGATACAAAACGTGAACTGTTCCACCTGACAGAGGTATGCGCTCTACCGAGTGCCATTCTACTTTGTGCTGTTTTTCCAAGTTGTCAATGAGTGACTTTTCATTTGTTTTTTTGTTTGTCCACACAGAACTTTCTTGTTTTTCTGCACAACCGCTTGTCAGATTGAGCCAAAATTTTCACTATCGGTGCTCTTAAATATTTTATTTTATTTTTTTGATGACTACTCATGTGGAATGTTTTAATCATAATTATGACGTTATCGGACATGTGTGGCAACCATGTTGGAAAAACAGGAAAACTTTGGACCTCTGTATCTCTGGCACCAAGGAAAAATATTGAAAGTTGGCACATGGCAAGTACTCCTCATGGGGAACAAGTGTGATTTTTCATATGTCATCGGTTATTTTGTTATTACGTCATAATTGCATATGTAGAACACCACATGTAATCAGTATGAAAAAGTTTGAGGGTCATCTTGGGATAAAATGGTCCACATTAAAAAAATTGATGATGTCATCGGTCACGTGATTCGCCAGCCATATTGTTTTAAAAATAAAATCCTTCAAAAATCTTCTTCTCTGAAGTTGCTGAACAGATTGAGGCAAAAATTTACCCGTATGATCGCGGATCCATGAGTAACAAAAGGTTCTCACACATGACATCATCGGTTGCATGCTTTGGCAGCCATATTAGATTTACCCTAAAACCTACAAACGTCTCCTTCTCCAGAACGCCTGGACAAATCTAGAGGAAATGTCACATAAATGTTCCCCAAGCCATGTGTGTACAAATTTGCTTCGGAATAATTGATAGGTCACATGTTTTGGCAGCGATATTGGATTGAATTAAAATATTAAAACGGCTAAATTAATCAATTTGAAACTTCATATTTATGATCTTGTGGTGATGTGGAAAACACTTTGTAAATTTCATCTTGATAAGTTGCATGGTCTGGCAGCCAGAATTATTTAATTTTTTGATATGGGTTCTTTTTGTTTTATATATATATATATATATATATATATATATATATATATATATATATATATATATATATATATATATATATATATTTATATATGTTCAATATGGTCACTTGGTTGTGACTGGATGTGTTTGAGGGTAGAAGAGTAGCAGCTGAAATGCAAATCCTATTCAGGTTCCTCCTGATGATTTGAGGCCCCGCGAGGAGGAGTGATGTAAGTGACATTTTTTAATGATATGATGATGATAGGCTCAGATGACAGGGGATGGGTTAAAATAGTGCTATATGGCATTAAAAAATGTTGCTTACATCACTCCTCCTCGAAGGGCCTCATTCCATCTTTGCTTTTTTTCTTGTTTCGGTTCCTTCTTATTACTCCAATACAGTACTTGCACTTATTTGGTCTTCCATTTGATTTGAATTAAATTTATTTTAATCCCATTCTAAATTCAATTGAATAATGAATCATAATAATAAAAAACCTCATGGGTCAGGGTCAGGTGTCTGATCAAAGCAGGGTTGCATCAAAGCGGACGTCTTGGTATACCCAGTCATCACTGCCAGCAGTTATAAAGTGGAAGTTCTAATTATGTCTCTTATTAATTACGTAACACACCAATACACAAACGGCACACAAAAGAAGTCCTTGCAAGAGGCTGCAATGTCTGATTGCTCTTTTTCTTGTTTAGAAGATGTTTTTTTTGCGACAATCATATTTTTCTACACAAAGGCAATTTTATAGGGTCTGTCTAAATGCAAGAATTCCACAATACAAAACCATCAAACATATTGTTGAAACGTTTCGATACACTGGAAGTGTGAAAGACCAATTTAAAGGACACTGGTCGAATACCTTCAGTGAGAACATCAACAATGGTCTGTGCTGCTTCCTTGCTTGACCTTCAGCATTGAAAAAGGATGAGCACGGACAAATAACCAAAGGTTGGCAATGACAGTACAGGCTTTTAATGGCTTAATGCCTCTTCCTGCATTGCAGTTACTTGTTAAGTAACAAATATTATTATTATTATTATTATTATTATTATTATTGTTATTATTATTCACATATGGAATAAAATAAAAAAACATATTTTTTAATAATAATGTTAATTTATGGAAAACTTCTGAGCATTTTGAATGTAGCATTTCAAGCCCATTTCACATCACGCCTAAAGGTTATGAGTCATTATTTTAGCATGTAGTTCACCTTGATACAGCAAAAAAAAAAGAAGAAAAGATGCCTTTGTAGTTCCAAACAATCTTTTTGCTCATCTTCTTGCAGACAAGGCATGGCTTGCACATTACATCAGAGAGAACCCTCCCCAGGGTGTAGGCTTGTATTTTGAGGCCAGTTTAAATGTGCCCCTTGGTGTACACACAAAGCCTGGTCTCCTCTTGTATAGCCTCAGCAATAAAGACAACATGCAATTGTCTCATGAATATTGCATGGCTTCAATGAGGTGGAGAATTCTTAACTGATGTGGGAAACTCTGCAGTAGCACTGCTGTTCGAAGCATTGAAAGCCAAATCTTTGTGCTGCAGGAAGGCCTGTTGGAGGAGTGTTTTTAAGAATAACTTCTCCATTATTGGGATATTATGCTTTCACAAATTATTATGGACTTGAGTATTACTGTTTATTAAAATGCCACTACTGCTGCGACTATCACTACTATGACTACCGTTGTTATTGGAGGCCCAATTGTTCCCACATTTTTGTGAGGTCAGTTGGGAAATGTTTTTTTTTGCCTGAATTGGCTGGTCAGGCATAACATTCGATTGAGGATAACACGAGTTTGCAATTGTTCAGGGTGCTGTTGAAAACTCGTCGACTTTGATGACACACCATTGGATCGAACATTGCCAATGACTAGTGCTGGCAGGTGGATTCGCCAGCTTAACATCCATCTGATGGATGGCGCACACATTGATAAAACACCCTGCATACAGTTTATAGCTGAGTTGATACTTAAACCCAGGCGAGAGCACTCAAAGTCAAGTGTGCTTACCTCCAAAATATCATGCAATCCTTGGAATAACCTAAAATAACCTCTAAATATTTATGAATAACCCTTCAAAGCACATTCTTACTTTCCCCACATTTTCCATCAAACCAACTTCTGGTTTAAGGATTTTTCATGTGTTAGTAGAATGTACAGCTATCGCTTACATCTCATTAAAACTATGTTTTCCTAACTGGATTGGTCATGTTTTTCTGATACATCTTCATCCTTGTGTTACTGTTTGTGTTTCCGTCCAACTTTCCATGTTAAATCGTGCCTTGTTTTTCTGTATTTGTCAAATTTGTTTTTGTGTTGTTCAAGGCCGACTCCTCAGAAAGCAGCTACATAAATTCTGTCCCTCCTAGCTTCAAAAAATAAAAATAAGAAACTTTTTTATTTTTACTCCAAAACGATCTCATTTTACCTGAATTTCTTTCTTTCCACCTGAACTTCCTGGACTCCATTCTTTTTTTTTCTCCCTTTTCTCAATATCACCAAACTGAATCTTCTTTGAATATGAACTCTTCTTTCTTCATCTTTCTTCCGTTAACAGCATTTTACAACATTTTAAAATTATTCACTTTCCTTATTTCTCCATCAGGAGTACATGTTGTTACTCTGACATTACGGCTAAATATTGTTACGGCTACAGGTTCTGAATGTATTATGAGGGGGTTTAATCCCCATTCGTCCTCGGAGGAGCCGGACCTGGGGCCACTGCTCACAATTAACTTTGTGGTATGGTGGGTTGCTTTAGAACCACAAATGCCACCCAGTTAACCACGAGTTCCAGTGTCCGTCTAATTATTCTGTTTAACTAGAGGTCACATAGTTACCTGAACGGGGAGTGCGCCCTCGGCAAAGCACCAATCTTATCTTGATTAGATCTTAATTCGGGCGGCCGAGCGTTTAACCGCTGGTGCGTGCCGACTATTATTGGTCAAGTCGTGTTGTAATTACCTCCCAGTCTATCTTGGTTCGGACAATACTGGATCAATGGAAGGAAAGGACAAGCATGGATAGGTTGGAACGTCAACAAATAATTTATTAATAAAAAATAAATAAATAAAACGAACTTTTTATTGACGTGAGGTAAAAATAAATAAATTCCAAATCAATCAAAATGATCGCAAGCATATAAATAATTAATCAGGAAAAATCAATCAAATTGATATAAAAAGAGACAAAGAGCAGATGCATATCGGGGATTGACTTATTTAACAACTAAACACAGACAAGGGAACCCAGCAGATCATTCAGAGGGAAGCGGAATTTTCTCGCTCACCAACGAGAAGTCGTCCGTCAAATAAAAACATCCTGAAATATGTGAGCGTGCCTTGTCCCTTGCCAGCACCCAGCCTTGCCATGCACCCACTCGCCAACAGGCTTGAACACCAGTCGACGTCACCCCGAAGAAACAGGTACACCAAGGGCGACCGTCCGACTGGGACAATGAAACAACCATCCGACTGGCATGGCGCACGCAACCGTCTGACTGAAAATGATGAAGCATCCATCTGGCACTGACGAACTGACACCAACTGACTGCCAGACTGACTCGTTGTCGATTGACCCACCTGTGCCTCACTCGTCGACTGACTCATACAATCACTCGTTGTCGAGTGACCCATCCCTCACTCATTGTCAACTGACCCTCCTCACTCGTTTTCAACTGACCGGTGCCTCACTCGTTGTCGACTGACTTGTGCGCGCGCCGCTCTCACCACCCCCAAGAACGGACCTCTCCCTCTTTTTATAGGCGGCCTGTCTCGTCGGCAAAGACTCCCCCCAGATTCACCCCACCTCACTTGCGCACCATTACCGTGACAACCCGCACGGCCCGCGAGTTATTCCTCGCTTACGAGGCCACGTCTGTAGTGCTCAGCGAGCAAAAAAACAAAAAAAACAGCCATTTGTCAGAATTACCGAGCACAAACGTGAAGCGCTCATAAAACTGTCAACAACAATTATCACTTCACTGTTCAGCCCGATATGGAGAGAAGCCAGTTAGCATCCATAGACCTGTGGAACGGGGTGTCGAACGTTGATGGAAAAAGGCGGGTTTAGGCGTCCATGAAAGAAATGGGGGAAGGCGGCCGTCGGCGTCAGTGAAAGAAACGGGCATCTCACGTGCATGAATGTGTCTGTCGTAAAGAGAAAAAGCTTCCGATAAAAGAAGGAATCTATTCTTTACCCTTATCAATACATCACATTTAGAATACCACCAGACATGGGGATGGGTCTATCCTGGACACGCATTTAGGGAAATAACTATCTGAGGACCTGGATGTTGGTATGCATTCGTCAGATCGGATTCTGAAATCCGTAATAATATTATTTTTTCAAAATCTGTCAGCAAAACACTTGTTCTACCAACCCTCATCCCACAACTACAGCACCATCTTTCTCATTGCCTTTAAGCAAAACTTTTCTTCCACCCATCCCATGATATTTATCTCCTGCAGATAAAAACCCGCAACAATTTGGAATCAGCATCTCTCCAATTCCTTTCCCATTTTTCCACATACCCCCCTCATCACACTCCCTCAAAGCTTAATGTCCCTGCTTTCTGCATTTCTTTCATTCCACTCAAACCTTTCCACTCAAATCCTCACCCTACCCCCGCAAAGCCTCCCCCCATCCTTCACCTCTCAATGCCTCCTCCCCTGTCCTTAACTGCATGGACCTCAAACATCTAAGGTCTCCACTCCAGCCTGACAGATCTCAGTCGAGGCCACTGCTGATAAACTGGACATCATCTGTTAAACGCAATCCTTCCTCCCTTCGGACATCCCTGACTTATTTGTGTCTGTCCGGCTATTGTCTCCTCCAATTTGATAGGCCTGAACCCTGCCCCAGTGGTGGAGTTGGACTTTACATCAATAACTCAATTTTTCACTGCCCTAATACTAATCTTACACCTCCTAATAACCAGGAGGACCTTTGGCTGCGACTTCCCCTCTGCTCCCACCTCTTGCTTGTCTGTGTATTGTACCATCCTCCAAACAGGTCCTCCTGTTGTACATCCTTCATCGTCATCTCTCTCTCTCTCTCTCTCTCTCTCTCTCTCTCTCTCTCTCTCTCTCTCTCTCTCTCTCTCTCTCTCTCTCTCTCTCTCTCTCTCTCTCTCTCTCTCTCTCTCTCAGACAACATGGATCAACTTTTAATCACTTTTAATCACTCATGCCAACTCACTCTTCCTCACATGTGGCAATTTCAGTTGTCGCCATGCAAATTGTCTTGGTGTTGGTACCTCTCTCTCACCAGCCATGGGACTCACCAAAAGACTTGTATTCCTCCATGGGACAGACTCAATTTGTGAACATTCCAAACTGGATTTCTCCCAATGGCCAAACCTGCCTTTTCTTGGTGGTGATGACAAACTTCTCTGCAAATGTCTGCTGTTTTTCCTCTGCTCCAATTGGTTCATCTCATCACGTGCTTGTGAAAATCAACCTCTCTCTGGCAATTCTCAGAGAGCTGCCTCAATGCCAGCAAGTCTGGCAGTTCACTCTCACTTCAGGACTGGTCTCCCTTATCTAATGCCCCTGATATTAACTCAGCCAGGAAATTCTTCCACAGACACCTGCTCTCTCTCTTGTGCACAGATCCATCCCATCTCATCTTCAGTTATCCTACCCTTCTTCCCAGCAAAGGTACACTGAATCCTTTGGTGAGACAGTTGCTCTGAAATAAGTTGCCTTCTTTTCCAAGAAAGCAAAACTGACCGAAGGCAATCTCAGCTCATTCCGCAAAGCCTGCAACAAGTGTGTGTGTGTGTGTGTGTCCACTCTCATAAGAGCGAGAAAAGAAAAACTGTCCAACCAGAAGAATGCATTTTCAAACTTGTCTCCCTCAAAAACTTGTTGGCACCTTGTTAAGTCTGTCTCTGGAGTATGTTCAACCTCCATCCCTTTTCTCTCTTCAAATGGCACCACAGCTGACTATGCTTGTGAGGAGGCCAAATGCCTCAATTCTGTGTTTTCTTCAAAAACCTACTCATCTGCTCTTGCACATCTTCTCACTACTCTTTTCATCCCATCATTTGCTTGAAGTCATCTTCCATCTGCTTGGAAATCAGCCAACATCACTGCATTACAGAGAAGGTGCAAAAACGGATCCCCTCAACTACTATCAGCTTACTTCAGATCAGCAGCAAGGTCATGGAATCCATCAATGCAGTTGTAATGAAATTATTGCTTTTCTCAAATTGCCGCATCTCAGATCACCATTTCAGATGCAGACCAGGTCACTCTACCTTTGACATGCTGCTCCTGCTCTCCCAACAATGGATGGAGGCCCTCAATGTCAGACATGTGATCAGAGCTGTCGCACTAGATACATTGCACGCTTGGGATACTGTCTGGCATCCTATCTTGCTCTCAAAACTCTCTGGCTATGGCATCTTAGGCCAACTCCACACATGGCTTACTGACTTCCTCTACTCTTGTAGCCAACATGTGGCTCTCAGTGGAATCTTTTTATCTCCTCTCCCTATCAAGGCTGGAGTGCCTCAAGGCAGTGTTCTAGGCTCAGTCCTATTCCTGATCTTCAACAACCATCTCTCTGACTCTCAGGAAAATCCCCTTTATTTATTTACTGACGACTCCATTCTCTGCTGGGACATCCCTCATCCTTCAGCTCAGCAAGTTGCAGCATCTTCCCCCTCTTCAGACCTTGACAAAATCATAAACTGGTCAAATACTTGGAATATGTCTTTCAATCCTGAAAAATCACACACACACACACACACACACACACACACACACACACACACACACACACACACACACGCACACACACACACACACACACACACACACACACACACACACACACACACACACACACACACACACACACACACACACACACACACACACACACACACACACACACACACACTCTCTCTCTCTCGACTTTAGTGTCAACTCTTTGGTCTCAATATCAGCCATGATATTTCTTGGGCAAACCACGTTTCAAAGGTGGCCTTGAAAGCCAGTCGTCGACTGAGCATCATCTGTGGCACAAATTCCTTCCTTGGCACACCTGAACTCCCATCTATCTACAATGCCTTCATCTGCAGATTGATGGAGTACTGCTCTCCCCTCTGGGCTGCTGCCTCTGCCTCACACCGAGCTCAGGTTGATGTTGTGGAGCCAAGGCCTTCAAGATTATTGGAATCTGCCATGATGAAGTTGAGTTTATGGTCGATCACTCTCCCATGCCAAACAGGTCAGTGGTCTTTGTTTTCTTTCGTCTCCTTTATGATCTTTCACCCTTGCATTGTCTCCTCTTTCCATGCTTTGTTCCCCCACCCTCACAGGTTTTTGCAGGCTGTACGTTGTCCACCATCAATCCCCTACTGGTGAAAATCCCAAAATTCAGAATCGCTTATCACCTCCACTCACTTGTACCTTTGCCTGAGGAACCGACTTCCATATTCTCTTCAATCTCATTCTTCCCTCCAACTCTTAAATACAGCTGTTTACCTCCATCTCATATTATCCCCAATCCACAACCATGATCCTTTCTTCCTTATTTAACCATCCATCCATCCATTGGGACCATCCTCTGTGCAGAGCGTTGGTGCTGCCTAAGCAGTCTCCTTGGCTATTGGGCACAATCCTGGATGGGTCGCCACTCCGACACAGGATACCACCAAACTGGCACTCATTTTACCGACAAGGATGACAGGCAGAATCAACCCCACCTGATATTAATTCAACAGGCGAGGGGGATTTGAACTGGGGTTCCGAGGATCCCAAGCCCACCACCCTAACCATGATGTCAACACCAGGCATGCGTCCCTTTAACCACCCTCCCTCCCCCCCATCCCCAAGCCCATTTTCTTCCAAATTTCCATTCTTGATAGTTTGCTTCTGTATCCACCTTGTTCACCTGGTGCATCCTTCCCTCCCCTTCATTGATCCCCAAACCCATTTTGTCCAAGTCTCCCTCCATTTTGTTCTTTAACTCTTGTTGTGGATGTCCCCCACATTTTTCTACTGTTCCTCTTGTTTTGTTGCATCCTAATCCATTCAGTGTCCTTGGTCTTCTTCGAACCTTGTCTGTATACAAAAAAAATTCATGCAAAAGATGTTTGCATGACCACACTGGCACTGTGGCTTCTTGACTGCCCTCATCAATCTCTCCATTTTGTACTTGATGATGTTAGTTTCTCTCGTGTCCTTTGGAAGTGCTCAGGGCTTCCTGTGCCACCAAAAGCCATTTCCTTTCCCTTTTGCACCGACAAAGGACAAGGCCCTTAAACATCAGCTTTTCCTTTGTTCATGGTGGTTGTTACCATTTATTTTGCGGTATTTTATTTCCTTTTTGTTATTGACGAATTGCTTCAGTCCATTGGCATAAGTTTCTGCATACTGTACCAGCTTGATCAATAGGATAACTACATCCTAACAATTCTGTGTGGTGCAAATTGAAGTTGCCCACAAGAACGGTGTGTTGAGCATCTGTTGTCGTGATCAAGTTGTGTAGCTTTTTAGAGAGGTAGTTGATAAGCCGGGTCTGTGTATGAGGCCGATGAGATTTCCATTTTTGATTTTTACTGTGACTCACATGGGTTCTAGGCTCTGTGGTTCTGGGTCATTGTGTCGCTGAATCTGCAGGGATTACTTAAACAATGCTCTGAGACCTCCTCACCCTTTCACCATAGTTACGTCTAACAGGTGGCTTCTGGCAGCCAGGTCGAGAAATGTGTGAATCAGTGACATTTTTGGAGAGACTCATTGACAGCATATCATCGCTGAGAACCACTGCCTGATGTTTCCTTCATCGGAAGATGGTCGCCCACACTTTTGTAGGACCAGTGCCTCTCATCCACCAAGCACTGTGGACAGTCTTCATCTTGCAGTCGGTGTGGATGCCAGTTATACATCACAAAGAACCTCCTGCCTTCGAGAGCCATTTCTGTCTCAATGGGGGTCCAGTACCCCCACCCCATGAGGGGATTTTCTGGTTATTTACCACAAACAGAGACTCTGTTAGCTGAACACTGACTGCACTGTTTATAGCAAAACGGTGGAGACTCTCCTGCAACATCAGTATGGCACTCAATCTATTCAAGTCGCTACACAAGCGATCACAGCTCCTGCTTGTGTAATTTTATATTTGTGGTACCATCCACTGGTTAACTTGTAAAAAAGACAAAGAACCTCATCTGTGGTATTTGTGTGATATTCAGGATGTTTCAAAAAGATTGACACAACTTTGACTGCCTACTATTTCCTTGTTTTTCGACCTCTACCATTTTCCTTTTCAGTGTTTGGTAATGGTATCATTGTGTTTGCTTCCTGGGATTTCAAGCTCCATAGCTTAACTATGCCATTGACAGTGAAGCAGAATACAAAAGTGGTGGCTCTGTGGTGTGACACTAAATCATATGTCGACACCCGCTGAAGTTTCTGCCAGAATACGACCCCAGAACACGTGATGGACCCACAAATTGTGCCATTCAACGTATTTTGAAACATTTTGAGCACAAAGGTATGGTGCATAACCAGAGCAAGGGCAACATTGACAGATCAGCATCAGTAACCAAGAGCCGTAACCAAGAGCCAAGTTAAAATTGACACCGTGTGGGATTCTGCAGTGGACAGTCCCAAGAAGTCCCACCACCGGCGCTTCCAGGTGGTAGGCATCAAACCAACATCAGTCTGGCATATCCTCACAAAGGAACTGAAGCTTTTCCCACACATCTCCATTAGGCATAAACTGAGTCAAGATGACATGAGGAGACTTGATATGTGCAATTGGCTCAGTGACAGGATGGAGCGGTACCCAAACTGGATCAACCTGATCTGGTTCAGTGATGAAGCTCATTTCCACTTGAACAGTGCCATCAACAACCACAACATTTTCTGGGGGGAAAAACCACCTGAGGATATCACTGAGAGGTACCTCCAAGGGCCGAAGGTCATATGCTTCTGCATCTTCAATGCCAAAAGGGGAACACTCGGGCCTTACTGGATTGAGAATGACAACAGCAGGATGGTGACGATCAACTGTGATTCCTACCGAATCATGTCCAGAAATTCCAAAATGATCTAGCCTAAAAGGTCACCCCAAACCAGCTCAGCATGTCCTGGAGAATAGTGTACATTTAGGCAGAATAGTGCACCCCACATCCAGCTGGTGACACCATCACTTTCCTGTGGCAGCTCTTCAGAGACAACCTCATTACTCTGGGCACCACTCATGACTGGGCACCCCATAGCCTAGACTAGAACCCTCTGGACGACTGGTTCTGGGGGGTTGCCAAGGGCTCTGTCTATGCCAACCGCCCTGCCACACTGGATGATCTGAATTTGGAGGTGTAAGACGACCTCTAGGCAGTGCCACATGAGATCTGCAGGAAAGTTGGACAGAACTTTGGAGTCAGGATCAATGCCTGTCTGAACCGCGGAGGGCACACATCAAGAACATCAATTACAAAGTTTTTGCGCAAATACCAATCTCAGACCTTGAGCTCCCACTAACTCGAGCACTGACTGACTGCAATAACAATCAGTGATAAAAACTAACATGTCATAAGCTTTCAAGAAATGTTTAGTTCACGTTCCTGTGGTTTCTGTTTCTTTGAAAATAAACATTTAAAGTTGCATCACTCTTTTTGAAACACCCTGTACACATTACATATATGAACATTAAATGGAGTATTGCAACTGCCACCATTAGTTGGTTGGCATTAAAGATCAGTGTCTTTCACAAAGAGTAGGTGAGCCATCACTAGCACCCTGGTAAAGTTAAACATTAGTCCCCTAACTACCAGTGGAAATGAAATGAAAAACCACCCGGTGTAATTCTTGCACCTTGCCATGAGACTGTTTTGGTAGCACTGTATCTGCCTATATGTTGTTGTTCATCTTTCGGCTGCTCCCGATAGGGGTCGCCACAGCAGATCATCCGTTATGATCCGCATCCTGATTTGGCATAGGTTTTATGCTGGATGCCCTTCCTGATGCAACCCTGGTCGCCTCTTACGACACAGGGATAAGGATTGGGTTTCGCCATGATTCGCCATCCAGGCTGCCCAACACCCTCTCATAGCGCATCCAGCGCAGAGCTCCCATCCTCAAGTGATCCTCCAACCCAAGCCTCCGAGTAGCCGGATTTCAGGTGCACGCCACTACGCCCGGTGTTTCTGCCTATATATATATATATGTATATATATATATATATATATATATATATATATATATATATATATATATATGTATATATATATATATATATATATATATATATATATGTATATATGTATATGTATATATATATATATATATATATATATATATATATGTATATATGTATATATATATATATATATATCTATATATATACATATATATATACATATATATATCTATATATATACATATATATATCTATATATATACATATATATATACATATACATATATATATATATATATATATATATATATATATATATATATATATGAAACGGGAAAGCAGCAGAATAGCAGAATCCACATAAATAAGTAAAAATTGATGGAACTCCTTCGTGTAACTTGAGCGATATGAGATTATATGCAACTGTAAAGGAGATCTTGCCATTAATAAAAAGTATTAGATGGTTATGCTTCAGAATATATGTAATTCATGGAAAGAAGGGCTACCGGCATTCGCACATAAAAGGCTGAACAATCTCCTTTGCCAAGAATCGACCTGGCATGTATAATTTAGCAAATCCTCGAGACAGTTCTGTGAGGGTGCAGCTACCAAATGCTGAATCAGCACCTTGGCGTAAAAGCTCTTAATGCTTCCAGTAATATTTCCCAGACTAGCGTCATCCCGCAAAGCCATGCACAAATGCCGAGGCAGCTTGCTTCGAGCACACCAAAATGCCTCCAGCGTCAACATTGCTAACCACCAGGCAATTTACAGTGAGCCATGTCTTATGGAAAAACAGGTGAGCGTTAAATCAGCCACCTCCCCAGATAGTCTTCTTGAAATCCAAACACGACTGATATTAGCTGTGTTGGTGCTCTGGTCTAGTTCCTATTGACACCGTGGGTGAAAGATTTAGCTTTTGAGTTTTAGTGAAGCAAAATAGAGGTTTCCACGTTAAAACCTGTCTATTGTAGGCCAATCATCCCATCTCCCACCCTCGTTCATCCCCTTTAACACAGCTTTCCACCACCCCTCTCTTTCTCTCTCTGTGACCAGTTCAGCGATTCAACTATCCACCGGCACTCCATTTCAAACCCATTCAATTATTTCTCACAGTCAGCATTCATGCCCTTTCCAGCTTTGTCAGGTGATTGAAAAAGTTTCCTCGATTTTTCTTTTTTTTCTCTTATCCAGAAACAAACTACTGATTTAAACAGCTTCTTTCCTGCGATATAATCTCGCAATTTATCAATGCTGATCTGCAGGCATATTGGCCATGGCTTGACACGGAACAGATACCACGCTCGCTCGTGTGATGGCATCGCGTTGCACGTTGAGAATCGATGCGTGTAAAGCTACACCTCCATGACATGCGCATTTTGGAAGTACGGATGCGTTCAGATCAACAGACAAATAATGATGTACTCGAACTTTTCTTAGAATGCCATTTTTCTCAATGGACGACATCTTGAGACCTCACGTGCCTGCCATTTGCTCAGGCAACTTGCGGTTCTCAATGCGTACACCAATGTTGACTTGAGCCACTTCAAACGTTCATCTTCTCCTGACATAACAAGCTCTCCCAGGCACGACAAACTCATCAATGGCAGACAGTTAGTCATGTCGAGTTTATATGCACAAAGCAATTCAGTTCCAGAAGGGACCACCGTGGTAAGTATCGAGGCCTGCCAATTTTCTGGGTGGGTGGGTGGTCAAGTGCCTAATACCATTCTCGACATGGCAGCATGCTGCTGGCACTCGCCTGCACACAGCATGGTCACAAAAGAGTAGATCAAACCCCATGTGTCACCAACACAGCATGAGATGAGGACATTTGCCTCGAGATTACTTCGCAAGAATTCCCAGAGCAAAGGGAAGGAAAATCCATCATATCCGTGACTTCCTGACCAAGACTCCAACTGTACTGTATCTGCTTGTTGACGTGCTCCATGGTCTTCAGAACACCATACAACACCTTTTTAAAAAAAAATTTGATCAAACAGAAGGCTTGCCAATGCACCAGATAATTTTCTACTCCTCATTCTCCGGATGTTGCTCACGTCTGATTCACACTTGAAAGCAATTATTCAACATCTTGTGATGCAACTGTGACGTCAATTGGTGTCATTCCTGGTTTTTTTTTATCCCTTGTCATCATTCTTCGTCAGCATTCTCATCGACCTTTATGAATGTGAATTCCTCTTCATATTCCAGCTCTGCTTTCTCCTTTTTGTATTCCTGCGACCGTTAATGTCATCAAGATTTCTCAACTTTGGACATCCCAATTTTGCTTGTTGGAAATGATAGCAGTAGCTTTCTGTGGTTGTCTGCAATTGCTGTGCAGTACAAAACATATCCTATCAGTGTTCGCAGATGTATCGTTGTCCCGGGTTTATATCCCATGCCTCAGGACTGGATGGGTTTGGTGGAGATGCTAGCCTCAGAGATGGTCCAGATCTCTCCGGGGATGTCCAATGGATTCCATTGAACTGCAGCGATTGAGTTCCGTTCAGTGACAGCTTCGTGGGGCCAGTTGTAAATGGTTCTGTATCGAAGGAAACGCATCCCTTCAGAAGGAATTGCATTTCTTGCCCATCGAATAGCCTTTCACTGTGAGGAGCCGTGCTTTCGGCTTTTTTCTCATGGGTGTGAAGCTTCAACCTGATTGTTTACGATGCGCATTGGCAATGAGAAACGTGCTGGTGGAATTCAAGGGTCCCGTATAATGTGTGCATCACATTAGTACACGGAGCACGAGTGTAAAGGGCCCAAACGGGCTGTGTGAAGGTACATTAATAAACATGACTTCTGTGCCATCTGCCCAGTAATTGCAATAGGAACACACCTCGACAAAACTGCCAAGCCAGAAGAAAAGCTTTCTGGGAATTGGCAGAGGCCGTGCGCCAAGCGTGGTGCCACATCATGTATATTTTATTGTTTATTTGTTGATTTGTTTGTTTGTTTATTTATTAATTTATTTTTAACCATCATCACTGTGCTGTTATACTACTAATAACGTAAGCGCTTCATATTGTACAAATAAATGTGCTCTGTGCATCCAATGCTCTTAACGTTATCTTTATAGCACAAGGCTCGGGACATCTCAAGGAGATGGGGATGGGCCAGGCATTTGCCTGGGGGATGGCCAAACGGAGGCCCCTGGAGTACCGGCGGAAAGTGGATGCAGCGACGAGCTGCTCTGGCGCATACTCCCATACCTGACCTGACCTGACCTGACCTGACCTCGGGGCAGAGCGTGATGCTTTGGGCAAACAAGATTGTGATTCGCCCGAAATGGGTCAACGTTTACGATCCCATTAAAAGAATGGATTTCCTTCCTTTTGGGGCCTATCCGTGACGGATTTATCTTAAATCTGCACTGACCTACCAAACAGGAAGAAGTGACATCTCATTCTCCCTCTTAAAATGTTTCGTACCATTTTATCCAGGACGATGTCTCGAAACACAAAGGAAAACGAGACAAGTTACTGAGATGGTTGCCATGACAACACAATTCAGTCAATCACAGCCATGATCTCATCAGGTTGAGATGATGGCATGAGGGATATATATCTGTCATATGCAAACTAAATGTTCAACGGTTTTTGAAATATCGCGTACACAAAAGTACACTGACGGCGGGTCGGACAGTTGGTCGGTTGGATGGAGCTCATTTTAAATGTCCCTTCTCTGACGTTGTCAGAGGGACAGGAACAAAAATGAATTGTTTTTGGAGTAAAATTTAATAAAGCAAAAAAACTTCCATGATAGACATTAAACTTAGAGCAGTGATGAAGGACGTTGCTTGTACTCTGAACATCAAATGTTTTGAGAATCTCTTTTGGGCTATTTGGTGCAGGTTAAATGGAAAAAAAAGGTTTATCTTGATGGAGTCCTCACTGTTTCCTTTACCATAAGGCATTTCAGAAAAAGAAAAAAATATATATATATTCGAGGATGTATCCACTATTGCTACTTCTTTCACGAGCTCAAATAGTCCCACTTTCTTGTGGGGTCGACTGCGGAACGTTTGTGGCCAAAGTCTTTCACAAACTGGTTGGCCAGGCCTTAGGTTTGACTGAAGGTGGCAAGATCAAGTTGTATTTTGTGCAGGGTGCTGACGATAACTCGCCTTCTCGTTGTAAAAGACACAATGGGTCGCTTTCAACAACCGGTGCTGGTTAACGGTCCTCCAGGTAACATCCATCCGATAGACAGCGCATATGTTGATGCCTCACCCTGCATGCGACACACCCCGATGATGGTTTATCGCTGGGTTACAATTTGAACCCAGCTAGACAGCTTCGAGGTAGATGTAGAAACCCCTAGGACCGAGGCTATCCTACCAACCATAGAACATTAATATTCATCTGAAGATTTATGTATTATTACAGAACATTAATAAATATCTGTCTCTACAAAGCACAACATGTGTGTATTTGTCTGTCCCCCTTCATCAGGATGATTTACGAATGGCTTTAAAGGTCAATCTTTTAACACGTCAGTGTGTTCATTTCAGTCTCTTTTTCTGGATAAAATAACTCGAAATACATTTTTCATAAAAGAGTAATTACGTCTTTTCTTTTGGATATGTAGACGGTGACTTGCAATCAAGCCTCAAGGGCGGTGTATAGAAGCGTTTTAAAAATATCAATATATACAACTCACAGGGAGGTCAAATTTGCTGCGCACGATGTGCAACGCACACATAGAGTAAAACGAGTGTTCATTTACATTCGTAGGATGTCTAATAAATATAGAAGATATAAGCACACCTGACGCTAGGCCGAGGCTTCAGACTTTAGCACGCTCACAAGGCTGTACTGTCGAAATGAAACGTCCCAGAAGGTAAAGAAAATTGGGTCACATTTGTACATGTCTTGTTTTAAAAGAACTCTTCTTGCTATGAAATATCATATTCTCCAGTGTCCTTGAATATTTTGAATAAAATAATTCCAACCCATCATTTTTGATGGCTCTATATACTTGTGTATTAATAATATGTGTGTGTGTGTGTGTGTGTGTGTGTGTGTGTGTGTGTGTGTGTGTGTGTGTGTGTGTGTGTGTGTGTGTGTGTGTGTGTGTGTGTGTGTGTGTGTGTGTGTGTGTGTGTGTGCGCGTGTGGCTTGGTGCCGGCTTTGTTGTTAGGGTGGCTGGCTTGGGATTTTAGGGTCCTGAGTTTGAGGCCTGTTGGCTGATGAATTATCACCAGGTGGGGTTGACTCAGCATGCCATCCTTCTGAGGTTGGCAAAATGAGTAACAATGAACTGGTATGGGGGCACAGTATCAGCAGCATCATTGTGCCCCAACAAAATGAAAGCTACTTGGCAGCTAAGCTGCCACATGCAAGATTAATAATAATATGAAGAAGCTGTCCTGACTCCACCCACACATGTAACTTTGATGCGTATTTCAGATGCTCTGTGAAGAATATTATTAATCATAATTTATTAACACAATTAGGCTACTCATAATCACTTATTAAACAAGAAAGAGCAATCAGAGATTTCAGACCATTGCCAGGACTTGTTTTGTGTATTTTTGTGGTCTTTGTGTCCTGGTGTGTTATGCAATTAATAATAGACATAAATTGAGAAGTGCCATTTTATAACTGCTGGCAGTGATGACCGGATACCAAGACATCGCGCTTTGATGCAACCCCTCTTTCATCGGACACCTGACCCTGAACCATGACGTTTTTTTTTCACTATTGTTCAATTGAATTCAGGATGTGATTAAAATAAGTTCAATTCAAATCAAATGGAAGACCAAATAGGTACAAGTCCTGCATTGGAGTAATCGGAAGGAACCCAAACAAGGAAAAAGCAAAGATGAAGTCATCAGGAGGAACCTGGATAGGATTCACATTTCAGCTGCTAGTCCTCTACCCACAAACCCACCCAGGCACAACCAAGTGAGCCTAATTCTAAAAAAAACATAAAATAAAAAAGAACCCAGATTAAAAAAGAAAAAAGTTCTCGCTGCCAGACAACTTGTCCGATCAGGTTGAAATTTAAAACCTAAATATTATTCCCATCACGACTGGATCACAATTGTGAAGTTTCATGTCGATTGATGAAACGGTTCAAGACAAATAGTTTTTGAAAATATTTTTGCTAAATCCAACAGTATACAACTGCCAGGAGTGACATCAATTTTTCATGAACACCCTGGTATCCACAAGGCTTGGGGAATAAGTGTGTGAAGTTTCTCCTCGATCTGTCCAACTATTCTGGAGAAGTACATTTTTGTAGGTTTTCGGGTAAATCCAATATGGTAGGTCAGGCCAGATCAGATCTGTGACTTGCTAAAGATACCATGTAAACTTGTACTAACCTGCTTCATGGTCAGGTTGTCAGCAAAGAACCATCTCCCCCACCAGATTTCCTGGTGAGGAGGGTGTATAGATATGGACACCCAACAGGATTACAAATAAAACCTGACAAAGGGTAGAGGAGCTCCTTGTGAGCCAACGGCCATCTGCATCTGGTGTCCAACTGTGTTTGTGAATGTCTTCCTGCAGTGGGTAACCTTTCCTAGGTGGTTCATGGCAGGATTTGCATTCCGACCACCATGAAAACACTTCCCTCCGCAAAACACATGAAAAATGCAAAGAAAACTGAAAACCCACTCCGTGGGAATACCTTATGCACAGCTGCCCTTCAAAGGGCAGCTCACCGGATGATGGGATTGGTGCAAAGTCTTCTGGAATGCCACTCTTTGATGACAGGAGGAAAAACATGGGGTAAGCTTCCTGGGTTGGATTGCAGTAGTGTGTGTCGGCGTGGTGCTCAGTTGTTGTCCACCAGAGGTTGGTCTCGTTGGGTTAACCTGAGGTGGTCTCTTCAGGTGGGGTGCTTGGAACATCCTATCACTAAGAGAAGATGATCACCTGTCTCTGCTATCATCTGGGCTCCAGTGCTTGAACATCGGTATTGCAGCACTCTCTGAGGTTCGAAGATCAGACAGTGGTGAGATCATGGCGGGTGGTTACACCTAGTACTGGTCGGGTCACTCAAATGATTGCCATGCCCAAGGAGTTGCACTCACTGTGTCCAATAAGCTGACTCCAATAATAATTGAGTTCAACTGAGGATTCCTCACTCCGAGGGTGTCATTATGCCTGGTGTTGGCTTAATTGTTAGGGTGGTGGGCTGGGGATCCTAGGATTCTGAGTTCAAATCCCACTTTGCTGTTGAATTAATACCAGGTGGGGTTGACTCGACCTGTCATCCTTCTGAAGTCGGAAAAATGAATGCCAGCTTGCTGGTATCCTCTGTTGGAGTGGCGACCCATCCAGGATTGTGCCCAATAGCCAAGGGACCTGCTTAGGCAGCACCAACGCTCTGTACAGAGTATGGTCCCAATGGATGGATGGGTGTCATTTCCCTGGTCTCTGTATATGCTCCAACTGGGGCGAGTGATGTCACTGTGAAGGATGCATTCTATGCTGCACTTGAGTCTGTGGCTGAACATTGGCCCCAGATGAGATACTCTTCTAGTCTTGGGGGATTTCATTGCATCAGCTGTTACTGATAGGGATGGCTATGAGACATGTGTTGGTCTCTATGGGTCTGGAACTGTGAACCAGAATAGCACTAAGTTACTTGACTTTGCAAGAACTCATGGACTTAGGGTGGCTGGTTCATGGTTTTGGCATCCACAGGCTCATTGCTGGACTTGGCATTCCAACGCTGGTGGTGTGGCAAAGAAGATTGACCATGTGCTCATTGATGGTCACTGAAGGATGATCTAGAACTGCAGGGTCTACTGGTGTGCTCAGTTCCTCAATACCGACCAAGCTGTTAGACTACCTTCCTTGATGTTGCCAGCGGATGTCTTGGAACCCACCATCAGGTGAACAGGATCATTGTCTCCCAAGGGATACTGGATACCATTGATCAGAGTCACAGGATCAGACTTAATGGCAGAGATGAGCTGTTCAGCAAGCTGAGGTATAAAACTGTACGTGCACTGAGGGGGGACAAGGAGGCCGACATGTAAGGAATCTGTGAAGGGGTGATTCTCATCCTGATTACAGAGGAATTCATGCATTGCGTTCTTCCAAGACCATGCCTTGATGTGCTGCAATTAGAACAGAGGGTGTTGGGCTCTTAAGAGAGGAATCGGAAGTGAAGACCCACTGAGCCGGTTACTTTGAGTGGCTGTACCAGGCTGACCTACCGGCTGTTGAGTTGGTTGTCAGGGGTATAACTATCCCCATTGCTGACCATACAATCAACTGTGAACCGACTTCGTTTGTGAAAACAGGCAGCGGTGAACCGGTTGAAAGAAAGGGGGTAAAGCCCCGGGGATCTGTGGCATCCATGCTGAACTCCTCAAGGCTGGTGGAAATGTTGTACTGGTATAATTGCATGCAGTTCTGTGCTCTGTTTGGAGCACAGGCATCATCCCAACTGACTGGAAAAGGGGCCTCGTTGTCCCTCTCTGGTATGGAAGGATGATCTGAACAACTACAGAGGGGGTGATGCTGCGCTCAGGGTTGGGCAAGTTCTTAGTTCAGATAATTCTTAATGGAGTTCGCCCCCATCTGCTCAAGCACCAGCACCCAGAGCAGTCAGGCTTTACACCATAGATGTCAATGATTGATCATATCCTTGCTCTCCGGGTCCTCACCGAGTGCAGATGAGAATTTCAGAAGGGGCTGCTTGAGCCTATGTTGATCTGTGCAAAGCATTCGATTTAGTGAATTGGGATGTTCTCTGGAGGATTTTTGGTTTTTGCGGGGTGCCACCAAAGTTGATTGATCTGATTTCTGAACTATACGATAGTTCAGAGAGTGCTGTCAGGTGTGGTGGTTCCACCTCCGACTTATTTTCAATTGTTGCTGGAGTTCATCAGGGGTGTGTACTGGCCCCTAATCTCATCAATGCTTGTATGGACTGGATTCTGGGGAAGTTGTCAGAGAAATCAAGCTGTGGTGCATCGCTTGGGAATGTCAAGATCTCTGACCTTGAATTTGCAGTTGATGCAGTCATCCTTGTTGAAACACTGGAAATCCTTTTGGGGCCCTCAATGCACTGAATGACGAATCAGAGCTGTTGGGACTATGGTTTTCCTTGGTCAAAACAAAGATACAGGCTTTCATTGACATCTTGGATGCTGCCATTTTGTTTTTACCTGTTTGTGGTGAGGATATTGAGGTCACGGAGTGATTCACTTACCTTGTCAGTGATATTCATGTCTCTGCAGGTTGTCAGCTGGAGGTCAACAGACATCTGGTTTGAGCCTGGGAGTCATGGATTCACTGGATCATGGGGTGTGGCACTGTCGGTTCATATGCAGCAAGAGGAAAGTCCGAGTTTTCAGGTCCTTTGTGCTTCCAGTCTTGCTTTTCATATGTGCCACTTATAATCTGACAAAGGATCTGAGATGAAGACATAACTCCTTTGGTACCAGGTCTCTTCGGAGAATTATTGGCTATCGCTGGTTGGACTTTGTGTCCAACGAGCCGTTGCTGAAATAGCATTGAATGAGATTTGTTACCTGTGTAGTCCGTGAGCATCAGCTGTGGCTGTATGGCCATTTGGCTGAATTTCCAGATGCTGATCCTGCTCACCAGATTCTCTCAGTGAGGGCGCCTCGTGAGTGGAGAAGGCCAATGCGATGACCGTGTGTCTCGTGGTTGCAGTAAGTTGAATGGCATCTCAAGGAGATGGGGATGGGTCAGGCATCTGCCTGGGGGATGGCCAGATGGAGGCCTCTGGAGTACTGACGGAAAGTTGAAGCAGTGACGTGCTGCTTCGGCACATGCTCCCATACCTAACCTAACCAATATGGCTGCCAAACTCCGTGACCAATGATGTCATAGGTGTGAACCTTTTGTTCCTTATGGATAGGCGGTCATACCTGTAAAGTGTCACCTCAATATTTACAGCCGTTTCAGAGAAGCAGATTTTTGAAGGGTTTTTTTCTTTTTTCAAAAATAATATTGCTGCTGAACCACGTGACTGGTGACGTCCTCAATTTTTTTTTCTGTGCACCAATTTATCCCTAAATGTCCCTCAAAATTTTTCAAACTGAATAGATGTAGCATTCCACTTATGCAATTATGCCGTCATAACGAAGGCACCTATGACATCATAAAAAATATATCAGACTTATTCCCCACGAGAAGTACTTGCCATGTGCCAAGTTTCAATTTTTCCGTTGGTGTGGTTTTGGAGATACAGAGGTCCAAAGTTTTTCCTTTTTTCCAACATGGCTGCCACACACACACCACATGATCTATGATGTCATAATTATTAAAAACATTCTACATGAGCCTTTGCTCCTATGTTGAAAATTTCTTGTCAATTCGACAAGCGGCTACAGAAAAAAACTCGTCCTGTGCGGACAAGCAAACAAATATACACACAGACAAACAGACAAACAGACCCAAATGCAATGCCTGCTCCCCTGACGAGGGTAAAAATTACACGAAAAGACAATTATGACTGTCCGTAATAAAGCATAACCTGTCAGACATCCACTTCCTGTTTAGATCGTGCTTTCTGTGAAGAGAGTTAATGACATGAAGAGCTAAATATCCCACTATTTCAATGATGTAGTAAATAAATATGTAATGACAATATAACAATTTGCCCTTTTGATTTGAAGAATGGGAATAAAGGGAGAGGAGGGTGCGATGTGTGGTTGAGGACAACTTCAGGACATTCGAGCTGAACAGAGAGTGCGCCAATATCAGAGATGGATGTATTATTAGTTGGTGATGTACACACAAGATAGGTGGCCGTGATGGGTGGGGAGGTGGTTTTGAAGGCTTGGAGTGGAGACAGGATTGATGCCTCAGGGTTGAGAGAGGGTAGGTGAGGACTTGGTTTTGGGAGGTGAATGTTGAGGACTTGGGGTTTGTGAGAGTGATGTGGGGGGAGTTGAGGGCTTGAGGGCTTGAGGTCACGTTTTGCATTCCATGGATGCCTGCTAATATATATATATATATATATATATATATATATATATATATATATATATATATATATATATGTATATATATATATATATATATATATATATATATATATATATATATATATATATGCATATATATTAATATATCACCAAATAACATGAAGCCAGTTATGTTTGTACCCCAGAAATCACAAATGAATATAAAGAGCAGAGCAAACCATCGATGATGTGATTGTTGGTATTTTTTACTTGAGGTTGGGTACAATAAAACTCCCCTCAATTGACCCATTACACTGACACATGACCGGAACCAAATTGTCACCTCCGGAATAAAAACGGATACATGCTGAGGCTTGGCCAAAGGAAACCCGCTGGGAAGTGGGTGAGTCACCTAGACCGGATCTGCTCTCGCTTGTATATCATCCGATTATCAAGATAGATCTAGTTACATTTTTGTTTGGATGTACCTTTTTTCTTTGTTTTAAAAAAAGGTCACCAACAAAAACAATGTCATTTGATTAACTCAGTTAAGATGATCCATGTTTCAGTATAAAGGGCACAGCCAACCAGCATATCAAACCAAACTCTACTCCATCAATTTGAAACAACTAAGAACGAGCAGACTCGGGCGACGTTTGAGGACTTGAGGTTTGTGAGAGTGATGTGGGGGGAGTTGAGGGCTTGAGGTAATGAACTAATTTCATGAAGTCTAAACTCTTGCTCCAAAGCATAGCCATTTTTATATCTCATTCGCAACTTTATTCCAGCCACATGCTGAAGCATGGAATTTTTTCGGGTGTCAGGATAAAGCCACGCCATCGTCATTGGGTTTCTGCTGCTTCTTACTTTACAATTGGCATGATATTACAACTGGAATGCTCGCTCTTCCACGAGCTTCAACTATGTTTACAAAAATATATAGAGTAATAATAATAATAATAATAATAATAATAATAAATAATATATTGTTGCGAATTCGTGCCCGCCGGTGTGCGGACGGCCACGTCACTCGAATCGCGACCGCGTCGCCCACCGGACGGACAATTCAGTCGTGACCCTCCGGGAACAATCGCCCGGAGCCAGTCACAGGTGGGCCTTTCGACCTCACCACAATCGTGCCAATCGGCCACCCACTTAGGATAGGGTTGTTCGCCAAACTCGACCTACCTAAGTACCCACGCGGATGGTAAACCGGGCGATCGTACCTCGCAGCAGGTCGACTCCGGACACGAGCCGCTTGGGCGGCCCGTTCCGTACTATCGGGATAACCGAGCGGTGTTATCGTCGACCTCGACGGTTCAGATTATTTACCGGGCGTTTTGCATGCACTACGAACCCTTTACATGAAGCAGGTTCGAGGTCAATAAAGAAAAGACGAAGCGAAACGGGAAAAACAGTTCACACAATGCATATTTATTTCCCAGCACACGGAAAGCACATATATACAGCCATACAGTCAAAATGCACATATAGCAACCAAAACAAAAGCAACAATGACGCAGAGTTACGACCGACTACGCGCACACACGGCAACACTTATACAGTTCTACTTTACAGATGGCGACAACACACATTTACACAAAAGCAAAGGAAAGAAGCCACCCTCATAGACAAGGGGGCAGACAGACCTGTAGGCTAAATGTGCGCGTGGCCTGGAAGAGCGGCCAGGCCCGCGAGACCGAGGGGGGGGGTCCTACCCGCGTCCTCATGACGCGTTGGCGGACAAGCCGCAAATGTGGCCGCGCGGCTGTGCCCCGACTCCGTGCTCCTTGGTGGGTTTTGTTGGCACGACGTTTGGAGTGGGGTGGAAATGGGGCCCCCTTTTTGCACTATCTCAGTGCGGGGGAAAGGGGGAATTGTTGATGCCCTGGGGGAGGAGAATGGCTGGCTGGCTTGGGTCCCACGACGAGCGATCCCACACCGCGACCTCATCGCCGATCGCCGTCCTTTTCGCCTCGGACCTGAGCTCCTTTGCCTCTTCCCGCAACTCTTCTCAGCCAACTCCAGAACCCAACTTTTTGCCACACTGATGAGTTCGCCACCCGACTCGACTGACTGCATTCGCCTTACGCTCACCTTCTTATAGGCCGGCAGGAGCCGCTAATATGCAAATATCCGGATCAGGATGACCTCGGGGGCGGAGCCACGCTCGCCCATTGGTCGGAGGAAAGGGGGCGTGAATCTCCCTTGATCCTAGAATTTGCATATTTCGATTTCACACAGACGCGCCTGGAGGCGGGGCCAAGCCGCCCCTCACTTGCTAATTGGACGGAGGGGAAGTGGGCGTGTAGCGTTCTTGATCCGATTTTTCTCTCGGAAAGGCCGCAATTTGCGCTCGCGGCTCGGTGCGTATCGCTGAACGGGCCCAAGACAGCCTGACGCTCAGTGTTCACAGGTGGTGCGGGAATGGCCGTAGAAAGAGAGAGGTGAGGGTGGTGGAGGGTTTTCGGTGGTGGTTTGATGGTTATGGTGCCATTTGGGAATGGCGGTGATGCGATGATGTGGGAGCGAGTTGTGAAGGTAAAGGTCGTGGCTGTTGGCGTTGTTGTTGTTGTCCGAGTGTTGGAGCGTGGTTGCAGTTGGTGACGATGGCTGGCGTGGTGGTTGTTGTGTGAAGGCGGTTGAGACGTGGTTGGTTCAAAATAAAGATAGAACAGAAAAAATGACTAACTCAAAGTGTCGCAGCCTGAATGGATCACATAAATACCCTCTATACAACGGGTTTGGGCTAACTACACATGTACTTAGAGATATCTCACCGACGGGCCCTTCATGGTGTAATGCGAATTTTCACAGCCGTAACAATATATATATATATCGTATTTCATTCATGCACATGAGTGGTGATGTAAGTCTTTCCCTTCCTCACATGTTTCCAGGTTCTCTGGGTGGTAGTGTGTGTGTGATGGTCACCTGATTGTGTACTTTGTGAGCAAGTCTACGCAGTGCTGTGGTTGGGGTATGTGCCTGCGTTATGTGATGAAAGAAGTGCTGTGGACTGGCTTTTTTAAAAGTTTCATGGTAGTGTCGGCCTATACTATGTCGTTTTGGTGTTGTCTGCTTACCTTGTTTTTTTTATTTTTATTTTTTTGTCCTTTCCAATTTACACAATCCCATTCTTACGGAATTTATTCATGGATTGTATTGTGTCGAGATGTCAGTTGTTTCACTAGTTAGGCCAAGGACCGGTGGTTTGTCGTTCTCCTACCAATCCTCAAGCACCAATCGCTGCTGTTTGTTTTTTGGGGATGGTACGAAGTACAAGGGTTTCCCTTTGTCAAATTTGCATCCAGATTGAACATATTTCCATGAAATTGTTATTTTGGTATTTTTGTTTTGTTGTGACACCACAAATGATGCAGAGGCTTATAACCTCCTCCAATTTGAGCACCTCACATTATTTTGCCAATTATTTCTGAGAGTTCTGGGTAATAAGATCGAACACATCACCCAATCAAAACCAACTCCTTGCATTTCACAATGTTAGGTTTCTTAAATCCAGGTTTTCTTCTTCATTCATGTACATTGTGGCATCATTGGCCGAGGGCATGCCTGTGCCGCTGGTTAGAGCAGGAATTTGTAATTTGTTCATGGTGCCAGCAATTGCTCAGTTATTCTTCACGAAAGACACTGTGGGATCTTTAACGTCCACCAACTAATGCCTGCAGATGGGACGCCCAGTTTTACATTCTATCCGAGGGACGGCACACACATTGATGAATTACCTTGCCTGTGACACACTGGGATGACCGTTTCTAGCTGGGTTGGGATTCAAACCCAGGCTCGACAGCTTAGAGGCAGGTATGCATACCTCTCGGCCATCCTGTGAGCCAAATCCCAGTATTAACTCCTTTTGTAATGATATCGTAACCAAAGGATATGCTGAAACGCATTCCTCCAGCGACACTGGTGAAGGGCTATCCACGAGACATCTTAGCTTTGACCAAGATGTGAAGTTTCTCATTTCCTCTCCATCCCAAATTTTTTTCGATGATGCAGTTCATGGCCAAAATTATGTGGACTCCTGCTTCTCCAACATCTCATTCCAAAATCATGGGCATTAATATAGAGTTGGTCCCCCCCCCTTTTGCTGCTATAATGCCCTCCACTCTTCTGGGAAGGATTTCCACTAGATGTTGGAATATTGCTGCGGGATTTGGTTCCATTCAACCACGAGCATTAGTCAGTCAGGCACTGATGTTGGGCAATTAGGTCTGGCTCGCAGTCTGCATTTCAATTCATCCTAAAGGTGTTCGATGGGGTTAAGGTCAGGGCTGTGTGCAGGCCAGTCAAGTTCTTCCACACGGATCTTGACAAACCATTTCTGGATGGACCTCACTTTGTGCACGGGGGCATTGTCATGCTGAAACAGAAAAGGACTTACCCAAACTGTTGCCACAAAGTTGGAAGCACATAATCGTTTCGAATGTCATTGTATGCCATAGCGTTAAGATTTCCCTTCACTGGAACTAAAGGGCCGAGCAGGAACCATGAAAAACAGCCCCAGACCATTATTCCTTCTCCATCAAACTTCACAGTTGGCACAATGCATTTGGGTAGGTAGTGTTCTCCTGGCATCTGCCAAACCCAGATTAGTCCGTCAGATTGCCAGATGGTGAAGCGTGATTCATCACTCCAGAGAACACGTTTCCACTGCTCCAGAGTCCAATGGCGGTGAGCTTTACACCACTCCAGATGACGCTTGGCATTGCGCATGGTGATCTTAGGCTTGTGTGCGGCTGCTCGGCCATGGAAACCCATTTCATAAATCCCTCAACGAACAGTGTTTGTGTTGACATTGCTTCCAGAGGCAGTTTGGAACTCGGTTATGAGTGTTGCAACCGATGACAGATGTTTTTTCTGCGCTATGTGCTTCATCATTCGGTGGTCCTGTTCTTTGAGATTGTGTGGTGTACCACATCGTGTCTGAGCTGTTGTTGCTCCTCGACGTTTCCACTTCACAATAACCTCACTTGCAGTTGATCGGGGCAGCTCTAGCAGGGCATAAATTTGATGAATTGACTTTGTGGAAAGGTGGCATCCAATGACGGTGCCACGTTGAAAGTCACTGAACTCTTCAGTATGGCCCATTCTACTGTCAATGTTTGTCTATGGAGATTACATGGCTGTGTGCTTGATTTTATATTCCTGTCAGCAATGGGTGTGGCTGAACTAGCCGACTCCACTAATTAGAAGGGGTGGTTCAAGTACTTTTGGCCATGTAGTGTATGTACACAGCATGAGTTGCCTTTTAGCTTTTAGCAATACAATGAGCTTTAGCTCTCTCCTTGCATGCCCCGAGTCATCCATGTCTCGGTGTTATTCCTGCCTGTTATGTTTTTTGACCATCGAGCGAAAGTCTTCGTTTTTTTTTGAAGTCCAGAAGATCTGACACCAACCGTGTGCTTTGTGCTCTCTGTGTTGCTTGTCTGCCCTCTATAATAGATTTTTATAGCTTTGACTCACGATGAAACGGAAAGTCTGATAATTATCTTTCCAAAATGAAGAAAGGGAGGTTGATATTATAGACAAGATTCCAGAGGAAATGTAATTTGAAAAACAGTTGATATCTGCAGTTGTTTAAGTTGATATCTGCATTCTCAAAAATATTTTTTTGTTGGAAGGACCTGGATTCTGATGGGTAACCACCTTTCTCATCAGTCTCAGTGAAGGATGCTCCTTTTGAACCTCCCGCACCCCTTCCCCTCATCTGTGTTCTTTTCTCCAGGTGAGACAAAGCAGCTGAACGGAAACCGGTGCAAGGGAAAACAATTACAGGTACTCAGAAAACATAGGCAGTGGCACAAAATGGCAGCGCTGCCTTTGTTTCCTCCAGCGTATTGATTTCATTGTTCTGTTTGTCTATCAACCCACACCAGACGCAAAGTGCTTCTTTCTGTTTTTTTTTTGTTTGTTTGTTTTTTTCCTGCTTTTCAAAAATCTCTCAAATGCCCAGCAATAAACTTTTATCCTGATATTTCACAAGATGAGGCATCAATGTGTGTGCCGTCGCTCAGATGGACGTTAATCCGGAGGACACATGTGCCAGTGTTGGTCATTGGTGGAAGTTAAAGATCTTGTGTCTTTCGTGAAGACTGGTTGAGTTATCTCAGGCACCTTGAATGCCAAGCCTTGTCAACCGGTTTGTGAAAATGATTGCTGCTCAAGGGCAGCGGGTGCACTGCTATTTTATCACTTTTTGTTTTTTACACAGGCAAAGCTTGGGTAAGACCTAGAACACTGAACAGATCACAACACAACAGAATAAAAGGAACAGTGGAAAGAGGGGAATTTCACCAACAGCAGGGTTGAAGGATAAAATAGAGGGGAACTTGGACAAATAAAGTGTGGGTAGGAATGAGGGGTAGGGGAGGATGCATGGGGTGGACAAGATTGATACAGGAGTTTGGCAGTTGGGTGGAAAAGGCGGTAGGGTGGGGGGGGAGGAGTGGTTAACAAGGGTAAAAAAGGTAATGCTTTTGGATGGGACATGATGTGAGATGGTGGTGAACAGTTGTCTTCAAGACCGAGAACGAAGGAGGAGATTGAAGAGAAAGTGGAAATTGGTTCCATAGGCTGGAAAAAAAAATGAGGGGAATAAATGAGTGGAGGTAAGCAACAAGTAATTTGGGATTTTGGGAGTTTCTCCAGAAGGGGGTTGATGGTGGACCGTGTGGACCCTGAATATACTTACAGGGGGGGGGAGGACGGTGTGGGAAGCAGAGGATGCAAGACAACTTTGTGTTTCATCATTACCTCCACCACTGATAATGTGCATTTGCATGTATGAACAGAGTATCTCAAAAAGTTGTGGACAGATTCAGGGACAGGTTGGGTGTAGGACCTGGACGAAATGATAAATTTTGGTGAAGATCTGAATCCGGAGACAAGAATTTTAAAAGTTATTCTTCACCACTGAGAGATATGGTCAAAAGCAATATAGAGCGTGATATCTCAAAAAGTTATGGACGAGTTATGATAAATCTACTGTGGTTGGATGAGAACAAGCCGATTCTATTTTGGTTAAGGTCCGGATCCAGATCCGGCCCATCATTGGGATACAAATCGTAAACTGTTCAGCCTGGCGGAGTGTCGTTCTAGTTGCAAATCTAACAGGGAGGTAAGATAACTCGGTCAGTAACGCATGCTTGGTTTAGAGCTGTGTGGTCCTGAGGTTGATTCCGTGGAGGAGTTTATCGGGTAAAAGCAGTAGATGCTGCATCATTGAGCTCAAGGCAGAAAGATTAAGCTGACTATTCCTGAGACTTGTAAAGGTTTAACTCCTCAGGTATCCTTCACAGATAGTGCACCAAGGACTGGTAGTACAGCTTGTATTACATGTGCCAAGCAGAAGGTTGATCAACTCATCTCGTGTGATCAAAAGTCGTCGACGACTACTCCGACTTCTCCTTCCCACTATTTCTTCTTATTCTACTTTCACAATCTCAATTATTCCCACTTTCTTGAAGGGTTAGCAGGGGAAGGGAAGCTTTTTGGACAAATATTTCAGGAAGCGGCTACCCTGATGTTCAAGTGACGGCATCAATTTGTAATTTTTGTTCACTGTGTCAACGATAACCTGCCTACTCTTTATCAAATACACTGCAGGGTCTTTAACATACACAAACACCCAGTTTAATGTCCATCCGAGGAATGTTACACCTTGTGATGCGAACAACACCTTGTCGGCAAAGCACTGATCTGACAGTTGATAGATGTGCCGGGTATCAAACCCAGACAATGCATCTCAAAAGTAATTTTGCTACCTCTGCATCATCCTGTTGGATGATGAGTCTTTAATGGCCATAATTATGCCCTCCTCATGGGGCTGGCCTTGGAAAGTTTTTGGCTCAAGTCTTTCACAAACCGGCTCACACAGCCTGCTGCTTGAATAAGTTGATGAAAGCAGCAGTTTGTAATTTGTTCAGGGTGCCGGCACTACCTCGACTACTCTTCATGAAGAACACTGTGGGCTCTTTAATATCCAACAACAATCATTGCTGGGAGATGGGTCTTCCTGTTTCATATCCATCTGAGGATCGACTCACATAATGAAGACTTCCTCAATGTGAAGCACAGGGATGACAGTTTCTGGCTTGGCCAAGATTCGAATCAAGGCAAGAAAGATCAGAAATGAACCATTTGTTGTGTGAGCTCCCATGCCAGATCAAGATAAGTATTTTTTTTTTGTTTGTTTATTCTTTTGCATATTTTATCGAGATTTGTGTCGGGATTGTGGGGTTTGTGCCTATAAAGGTTGCAGTTGTGTTTGCACCAGTTTAGCGGGTGTTTGTATTAGTTTATTCGAAAAGGCAGGTGAGGCTTTATGTTTAAGTTAGTTGGGGCCTTGGTGATATGGTGTGTGGTGGGGAGGTGGGAAGGGGTACAGATAGAGTGAAGGAGAAAGGAAGAGGAGGACATGACATGTGATGCTTCATGTGGGCCACATCAAGAATATGTGGAAGCAGAAGGTACTGTTGCAGTAAGTGTGAGGAAATAGCCCACTTGAGGATAGTTGTTAGAAAGTTGAAGGAATGGATAGATAATTTGCATAAAGTAGCAGAATGTGAGAAATTTGTGGAAAAAAAAAGTTGGTAATGGTTGTGGAGTAAGTTTGCTGAGTAGATTGGCAATGGTGAGGGTGCAGTGAGTACTGGCAGTGGTGCAGGTACAGCAATAGAGATTGGAAGGAATGAGGTCTTGTAGACTGTTTTTGTGGGTGATGAGACTAATAAATGTGTAGATTCTTCATACTGCAGGAAGGATTGTAGACATATAATTCTGTGTAGTTTTGAAGGAGCGGGTGTTAGGGACATTGAACGAAGGATAAAGGATATCATATCGGGTCACGGCAGGAAGAAGTTGGTTGTGGTACACCGAGGTGCGAATAATATTGGAAAGTTAACTCAGAGGTTTTGAAAAATAGATCCAGGATATTGGGTAAGCGGCTGAAAGTAAAGGGTTGTGAGATCATGTTTACTGGGATTCTCCCAAGATTAGGAAACGATATAGAAATTATGAGCAGAGCAATAGACGCCAACCAATGGCTGGAAGAATGGTGTAGGGAGGACGGTTTTACATTTCGGAAGCAGTGGGAATCATTTAGGGGACAAAGGGAGTGTTTCCAGAATGATGGCTGTATGTTAAATAGAAAGGGGGCAGCAAGGTTTGCATTGGGAAATGAGGAAGGAATTCAGGCTTTATAGGTCAGCAGAGGGTGGGGGAAGGTATCAAAGAAGGAACGGATGAAGTGATTGTGATGAGTAAGGCCAGGCAGGCAAATAGAACTTCAGGATGGGAAAAGTTAAACATTTAATACCAATGCCAAGAGTTTAAATAATAAGATGGAAGAGTTTGAAGCCAAAGTAGATGGTGAGTATGATATAATTGCAGTGAGTGAGACATGGTTTAAGGAGGAGAGTAAATGGAGGACAGGATTATAAGGCTACAAGGTGTATCAGTGTGACAGGAAGGAGAGAATAGGAGGAGTAGGAGTAATCTGGGTAAAGGACAACATTGTATCAAGAGAAAGGGGTGACATTAAGGAAGGAATAAACGTTGAGGATTCTGTGTGGGTCGAGAATAGAGATTGTAAAAACAGTAAGATACTCGTAGGATGCTTTTTTTATGGATCGGGTGGGTAGGAAGAGGAGGAAGGAGGAGTACATGAGGATTTCAAAAGGGCATGTGGTAAGGGAAGAGTATTGATTATGGGGGATTTTAACTTGCCAGGGATAGATTGGGTTCAGGAACAGGGAAAGGGCAGAGCAGATGAGGATTTCCTAGTTTTATTCCAGGATTACTTTTTAACCCAATTTGTAGATAAGTCCACAAGGGGGAGTGCAGTGTTCGACCTCCTTTTAAGTAACGATCCCAATATAGTGAAGGAGGTGGAGGTTGGGGAGAATTTTGGATAAAGTGACCATAACATTGTGTGTGCAAGGATTCTGTTCAGGGTTTGAGTTCAGGATGGTAGAGCAAGGGTATTATATTTCAGTAAGGCTAACCTTGAGGGTATGAGGAGAGAGTTTGGTGATGTAGATTGGGAGACTCTAACAATGGGACAAACAGCATCAGAGAAATGGGAAACATTGAAGGACCAAACGTGTAGAGTGCAGAGTAAGTACATTCCAATGAGGTGTAAAACTACAAGTAGAAAGAGACCAGGGTGGTTGAGCAGTGACATAAGGAATGCGATAAAGGATAAGCAGAAAGCATTTATTACCTCCGCCACCAAAGGTGAAGTAGGTTGTTTTCACCCCTCTCTGTCTGTTTGTTTGTTTGTATGTCTGTCTGTTTGTTTGTTTGTATGTCTGTCTGTTTGTGTGCAGGATGTCTCAAAAAGTTGTGGACGGACTGGGATGAAACTTGGTGGACAGGTTGGGTGTGTGACCAGGACAAACTGATTCGATTTTGTTGAAGATCCGAATCTGGATCTTGATTCGAGAATTATTTAATTTTTAAAGTGATTATTCTTCATCATTGAGAGATTCGGGCCAAAAACGATATAGTTCTGTATAGAGTGATGTTTCAAAAATGTATTGGGCCTGATATGTTCTCGTGGATCAGGTATTACGTGGTGGAGGTATGCGCTCTACCGAGTGCCCTTCTAGTTCGTTATAAAACAACAGGACTGGAGTTGGATTTATAGCAGTATCAGAGTAATCAGAGGCAAGTTGAGAAAGTAACTCGACAAGCCAGAAGAGAGCATCAGAAGGGCATGGCTAAGAATATTTAGCACTCGCAGATATACCCGACATTGCGGGGGAAGAGAAATGTGAATAAATATCACTTTGTTGCCAATCACAAAGATTGATGAATTGATTGGCTGATTTGAGTTCTCTTTCAATTTCCACGTGTGTCCATCCCTGAATACATCTGAAGAAGAACACGACATCTGAATACAAACGGCTTTGCCTTTTGAATGTGGATGAGCTTTCCATTTTGCTTTTTTTTTGATCTTCTTCTTTGTGTGTAATCATTCAAAATTAAGCATCGAAAAAGGCTCTCATAAATATCCCATTTACAATGTCCCCCTCCTCGCTCCTTACACTGACTAATTTTATTTTTGTCCCCAAATTTCTTCCCCCCCCCCAAAGTGGCAGGATTTGCAGGGACGGGATGGGCGGGTGTTTTCTAGTTTTATACAAACCCAAACCGACATCACGCCAACTCACATTTTGAAACCATTCACCACCACCCCCACCCCTCTGCCCCACCCGCTCTCCTGTCCCCTTCTCAGTCCATGGAGAATTCCTGCCATTCTCGATAGATTGAGCCCTCCTGCCCCCCCCCACCTCGTTGGCTCTCCTGACCCCTTCTCAGTCCACAGAGCTCTCCTGTCCCAAGTCTCACCGGCTCTCCTGCCCCCTTCTCAGTCCATGGAGCTCTCCTGTCCCCCCCTTTTCCCCACCAGCTCTCCTGCCCCCTTCTCAGTCCATGGAGCTCTCCTGTCCCCCCCCTCCCCTCTCTCTTGGGCAGACAAAACTACATGCTGTATTAGTATGTAATTGTGGGAAGTAATTTACCAATGCAATGGCATTTGAACAGTAATATTGAATATTGACTGAGGGCTTGCCATTGTGTTGTAGGGGGAGTAGATGGGGAGGAGGACAAATTTACACATGCGGAGTACTTTAACCTCAGTTTTGCCCAGATAAAAAAAGGAAATTGTAATACCTTCTACCACCACCACCAGGTGGCGCTACGCAATACATAAGGCATTATTTGAGTGTATTCGGGGTAAAGAACAGGTTAGGACAAGTGTGGGCCCATTGAGGAATACTATCGTGAGAGTGGTTGGTGAGGAAAGCGAGATGGAAGGATTATTAAACAGTTATTTCCCTTCAACATTTACACAAGAATAGTCAGAAGAATTTTCTAATCGTTGAGAGTATTTATCAAGGAGGTGAGGAAGGGCTTTTACAGAAGATCCAGGTTGGAGTGGAGGACGTAATGGAACAGTGAGGAAATCTAAGAGTAGATAAGGCTCCGGGGCCAGATGATATTCACCCGAGAGTATTGATGGAGGTGACTGAGCAGGTAAGCGAGATGTTAACGGATATTTTCAAGAGCTCAATGGAGTCAGGACAGGTACTGGAGGATTGGAGAATAGGAAATGTAACACAACTATTTAAGAAAGGATCCAGAGAAGAATTGGGAAACAATAGACCTGCTAGTTTGACTTCAGTTGTGGGGAAGGTGTTAGAGACATTAATTGAGGAGCAGATGAGGAACCATTTAAATAAATACAAACAAATTAAAGGTAGTCATCATGGGTTTACCAAAGGTAGTTCCTGTCTAACAAATCTTTGAGAGCTCTATAAAGCAGTGTCTGATTGGGTGGATAAGGGAAAGGCAGTGGACATAGTATATCTAGACTTGAAGAAGGCATTTGATAAGGGACCACATCGGAGGTTGTTAGCCAAACTGAGGGCTTGTGGAAGGGCTGGCCAGGTAGCTAATTGGATTGCAAACTGGCTTCGTGATAGGAAGCAAAGAGTGGCTGTGAGTGGGAGGATGTCTTGTTGGGAGGATGCAAGTAGCGGGGTACCTCACGGATCAGTACTCGGACCATTACTATTCAATATTTACATCAACGATTTGGATAATGGGGTAAAGAGTAAGCTTTCCAAATTTGCAGATGACACAAAGCTTGGAGGTGAGGTGTATTGGAGAGGGGGTGGTGATCAGATACAGGAAAGTATTGGTACTTGTATGGATTGGGCAAAAGATTGGCAGATGGAATTTCATCTGAGCAAGTGTAAGGTGTTGGGGATGGGAAAGAACAATGAAAATAGTGATTACAGGATGCAAGGGGTAACTTTGGAGAGTGTCACACAGGAGAAGGATCTGGGGGTGGTAATAGATACTGGAGGTAAACAGGCAGCACAGGGCCAAGCAGCTTTAGGTAAAGCAAATGGGGTTTTATGTTGTATTCGGAGGGGGATCATTTATAAATCAAAAGAGGTGGTGTTAACATTGTGCAGGAATTTAGAGAGAGCCACATCTAGAATATTGTGTGCAGTTTTGGTCACCACAACTCAGGAAGGACATAGAAGCCAGGGAGAGGGTTCAACGCAGGGCTACTGGATAGATGAGGAGGGGCCGAGCGAGACTCAGCTATGAGGAGCGGCTGAAGGAGACAGAGCTTTATACACTAGAAAGAAGGCAGTTATGATGAGATATGATGGAGATGTTTAAGACATTGAAGGGTATAGATAAAATGTATGCAGAATAGTTATTCATCACAAAAGACAGTGATTGGACCAGGGGCCATAGCCTGCGAGTAAAGAAGAGGAGAGTTGAGATGGTAGTAAGACAGGGGATTTTTACTCAGAGAGTAGTTAATGCATGGATTGGTCTCCCTGAAAAGGGAGTGGCAGCAGAAACAGTAGATAAGTTTAAATTAGAATTTGATGGGTACCTGCAAGTAATGGAGATGGAGGGTAGACGGATGTTGGCAGAACCTTGAGATAGCTTGAGCATTGATGAGGGATTGTGTGCATCTATGTGGAGGGTTGGCTGTGAGGGACTCGTCAAGGAGTGCCGTGTGGTTGATGTGTTTTTCACCCAATTACCACCTTCATCCACTTTCACAGCTCAGGCCCCCTGGAAAGAAAGAAAGAAAGAAAGAAAAAAAAACATTTTGCATTTTTCTTTTTTTTAATATAATTTGGTCTGGTGTTGATGTTGCCCAGGCACGATGGGTCGAATGGTCTCCTGCGTCTAAATTCCTTGTGTATCCTGTGTAACCATCCTGTCCTAAGTGCTGGTCTATAACTGCCACATGAACCCCAATAAGTGAAAGAAGTAAGATGATATTGAAAGATTGATTTTTGCACCTTCTCATGCCATGAGTATATGACAGCGAATCATCAGAGATGTCTTGACTGGAGATCATGTTCGGCTTCACTGCTCCTATAAGCCACCGCTGCCACAGAACATTCGACGGCTGCCACGCAGTGTACAGAGCCTCTCCCAGCTGCCAAAACCTGATTTAATTTCAAACTCCAATACTTCCATCACCCTTGATTTCAGCTGCAAACAAAGAAATGAGATTGGGCCAGAGACACACCATCGATCACTGCTGGTATATCTCTGTCACTGGGAAACGATATATGTTTTGTCATCACAGTAATGGTTTCTGTGACGTTTGCCATGTCGTATTAAAAAGCACGCCACCCATCTTGAAATATTTCACTGAATACACCTGTACAGAAAGAAGGCTTTCATTGGTGGATCCATTAAAATGGGGGTCTTTGGGGTATACTTCCATCTTCATACAAAAACATTTTTACCAACTAGAAATTAAACGCACAATTGGTATGAGGTTTGTTGATTTTATTTTGCTCTCAAGTTCAATTATTGCATTAGGTTGGCAAGAAGGTGACCACGACCATAACCACTATTATTACTCATACCAATCCCACATCCAACCCTCCCTCCCCACCCCACCCCAAGCCCAAGTTTGTATGGCATGCTCGGTGATGGTGATCATGTTGTTTCCTGAACATCTCTCTGGCTTTGAAAGATGGCTGTCTGGCTGATAGGAGAGCAAAGAACTTCAACAAAAAAGAATCAGTGCACCGAATATCAGGATTGGAGGAGAATGTACAAATAGAGAGGGGAAAATTTCCCCCCTCCTTAATATATTACATCAGAATGAGGTATGGGAACAGACACAGACATAGCACACTCACTTTTAACGTCTCTCCTGTGGATTTGAGTTCAGATTCGACTACAACTGTCACTCGATGCAACTCCCTACCTGTGAAGCATCAAACGAGTAGATTGTCCTTCTGAAGGGATACCAATCTGGTTGTCCCGTGTGCAAAGCATTCACGAGTGGACACTGGAATCTTTTATTTATTTATTTATTTATTATTATTTATTAAAAAAAACAACAGTGTGGAGGAGCTAGGACATAAAATGGACCAGAATGCAACAGAACAAAAAGAACAGGTTGTAAGAGGGGGACAAACAGAAGGAGATTTGGAGGGATAATAGATGTGAGGGAGAATGATGGATGGATAGCTCGTCAAAAACAAGATGGATATACACTCAAAAACTCTCAGTCACAGAAGTGGGAAAAAAAACTCGAAATTCAGAGAGGTGGGCTTGAGGAGGGTTAACGGATATATAAAAACAAAGATCATTGTTGTGGATGGAGGTGATTAGAGATGATGGTGAACAGTAAGAATGTGGAAGTTGGTTCCAAAGGTAGGAAAAAAACGAACTTGTAAGTGCAGGTGAGCAGTGATTCTGAGCGCTGCTGGTAGACTGCTTGTACACTCGGTGGGGGGGACAAAGTACGGAAAGAGCAGAGGGTGCAAGACAAGGAACAAAGGGGTAGAAGACAGAGATATCACCAATCTGAGTGCGATGGCAATGTGGACACCTCCTGTGTCTTTCCTATGATTCCTTTTGCAAGCATCTTCTGCATATTTAAAAAACAATTGGACTGCCTCTCCTGAAGCTCACCTGGATCAGGAGCAACAGTCACTCAAACCCCTCACATACCCCAGAGACCCTGAATTGTTTTTTAATGCCATGAACAAACTTCAGTAAATCATGAGTGATGAAGATTTTGGTCACCCAGGCAAAAATGCAACAGTTAGAACTATAGTATGTGAGAGTAGAAATCTCATATACTATAGTAGTCAGCAGAGAATTACTACAGGAAAGGAATGCTATTTCTGCCTGAGCAAGTTTCATTCAAATTGTGTGTAGTTTGGAGAAGAGAGCAAATACCTATTTTTGGGGTCAACCCCCCGCCACACCCCCACCCTCCATGTTCAAATCAACACCCGTGCAGTGGTTCCCAGTCCTGCCTAACATCCCACCCCAGAAGGCAAGAATGCTGACAGAGTTTGACTGAATCAAAGCCAACCCAGAGCTTCCAACTCATGAATACCTGCAGAATCTACCAAATATGTAACTCAAGTCACACAAACCTTTCTGGGGTTCTGCAAATATTTTTAGTGCTGTGGGGTTTAGCACAAAGGACAAGCTGTACAATCTCTGAACAGACAATATTGCTAACAAATAACTGGTGAGTAATCAAACAGAAGAGCCTCCAGGTTTTGACCTCCCCCGGAAACAGTGATCTGCACCCAACTCGATCCGGAATCTCCATGCAAGGACATCACACCACCTCCACAAATGCAATTTCAAAGACAGTCAGATCAGACGATTCATCACATTGCGAACGAGTGTCACCTACAGAAATTTGATACTTAGATATGTGAGTTGTAATTTGTCATAAGCAAGATTTGATTCAACCATTTTCTTTACCAAATTGAAACTATGGAGTGCAGAATCACTGCACTTGTTAGTTTTGACGAAATATACGGGTCTGGTCCATCTTTGACATGAGCATCAGATGGTGCCCTACTATCTCATGTCATCCCTTATTCCAATTCTTACACCCGTGATCCTTTCTACCCTAAATTAACTCTCTAACCCGAACCCAAACCCTCTCACTTGCAGGTAGCTGTGTTTCCTCAACTCGTCTGTCTGTCTCCTGTTTTCCTGAACGTCAATTCCATTGCTTATTGTGTCCAACTATGGCCCCACTATCAGTACATTCCCACTTTACCTCCACAACCTCGCTCTTCCATGAGCCTGGATGTTGTATATAAAAATATCTTTCATGGCCAACTCGACTTCAGACACATTCACCATGTGAAAGCTTTGATTTTTAGGGGGATAATGCAGCAACAATTTTAAAACCCACAACTAAATCTGCAGTGTTGGTATATTTGGCCTAACAGTGTCTGTCCGATCAATCGTTAAGCTTACAGTAATGCCATCCCATTGACATTGACATTGACATTGCAATGTCATTGGGATTGAAAGTAAATGGTGCAACGAGATAATCCCTTTAGGGACATTGATCCCATAAACATATGATATGTGCAAAGACGGATGAAGCATTTGGACAGTTTATAGTCTTTTTTTTTCTTCTTCTTTTTTTTTCATATTCATGTCAAGCTTTTCAAAAATAATTACAATCGTCCTTCAAGTTTTTCTCTGCATGAGGACAAGTCTCCTCAACATCGGAACATCTAATTCCATTGACAACCGACTGACGTGAAAGGCCACGACACGTCGTGTCGAAGAATACGACCCGTTGAAGTCAAACCATGTTTCTATCAAGTTAAGCTTTATCAAAATGTCTGTTCTTCACATTCAATTACTTTTTCATTTGGAGAGAGTATTCCCACTGGCTTTTGGCTAATTCATCAGCACAAATTATCCTCGGCATGGATCCGTGGTGCAGACTTCAAAATCTGCCCATCTCGCTGCCCCGCAAAATGCCACCACCCTGTAAAGTTCAAGCAGTTTGTGTAAACAAGGTATCATGCACTCTACTTAAAGATTACTTAATTGTACACTTAATGACTATTTCAATGTCTCACCGACTCCCATAAACTATGTTCTGAAGCCGAGTGCAAATTAACATCACAGCTCGTTCAAGAGTGCTTCAAGATAGAAGAACGTCTCTTCATTAAATGGAAAGACCAACATGTGGGTAACTGAATTCCTGTTTGATTATCCCGCAGGACGGTTGTTGATGTTTGAGCCTGGCAATTGTTAGTGGAACAAGTGGCGTGGGTGGGGGCAAGGGAGGGGGTGTTAAATAAAACTGGATGTGATAGTTGGTAAGACTGCAGTCATGCAATCAGACGTGTCTTACGACTTCAAATCTTTGTCAATATTTGGTGCATGATATCAACTGAATCTCCACACATGCATGCTTATATTTATGTATGTGTGCACACACTTGCACAAACATGTAGAAAACACACACACACACAACAAATCTCTGAGGAGGTGGTGGTGAGCTACCTTCTTAAACTGCCGCTGTCTATGTGGTGAAGGTGTACCTACAATGCTGTTAGGTGGGGAGTTGCAGTATTTTGACCCAGTGACAATTAAGGAATCACATGGAAAGTGGTGTCTGTGGTTGATACAGCAATACATGTCCAAGTCGGGATGGTGTGCTATTTAAATAGAACCTTGGTTTTGACCTTGATCTTAAACAGGACCTTGATTGTGAAGGTGTTCCATTTGAACCTGCTGTCCTTGCACTTCAAGGTGGTGGAGGTCTTGGGTTTTGGAAGTATTGCCAAAGATCAAATATGAACAACGATTGCATGTTTTTAATTTTGCTTTCATATCATATAAACACGATGACAAATCATGTATGTACATTATATTCTTGCAGACTGTATGTCCAAAAAAACGTTTTTGACAGCATAAGTTATCATTTCACAACATCATCATTCTCCATGGGAGTTCAGGTCATTTGATCATTAGAGGCAATTTTGCTGCAAAAAGCACATACTGTGGACATTGATCTGATGTACTAACTTAGAAACCTTAAATTGGTTATTACAGCAGCAATTTCATGGAGGTTGCCTGGGTGTTAGGCCTATACAGCTTGCATCAAATCAAGAAACCGTTTTCGCCACAGCAACCTAATGTATCCGGAGATATTCAGCGAAGAGAGAAATTATCTGAGAGGTTCAAACAAGGTGACAATGTATGCTTCAAGTGGGAACAAAGTTGCTTCACCTGGAATCTCGTAAAGGAACTTAAAATGTTCCATGGATTGAAGGGTTGGGTTGCCATCACTCTCAGGAAAACTGTGTGTGTGTGTGTGTGTGTGTGTGTGTGTGTGTGTGTGTGTGTATGTGTGTGTGTTAGACATGGCCTTCCCCGAATGTAATCAGCTTCTGACAAGTAATATGCCGTTAGTCTGCAATAACATGGAATAGGCCTCCCCTCTCGGGGCTGTCATTACAGCATCTCGTCTTGCATTGCTGATGCAGTGTGATATTAATCCCTCCTGGCATATGGATAAAGCAGAGGGAATATTCATATCCCACTTGACTAGCAGTGGAGCCTGGCAGTCCTACAACTGCCGATCTGATCCTGGTATCTCCACTGAGTCTGCCCTTCACTCCTACAACCATGCCTGGTCACGTGTGCTCATCCAGTAACTTGCGCCTCGTTAGGGTTTCCAAAGGTGGTGTAACCGTGTATCTTCACTCCATTCTTCTCTGTTTCTCCTTTCTGTGTAATCATCTCCTTGAATCTGATCTATCGTGCTCTTATCATCATTCTTTTAAGAAGCATCGGAGCACAATTTCACAGTCTCTATTTTTGTTTGATGAGGATTTCTATTCTGGCTGACGTTTCCCCCTCTGTCAACCTGTAACATTTTCTATATCCGCCATTCTCACCTATCTATCATCGTGATGTAAGTCAGCACATGTATGTTTTCCGGTTTCCTCATTTTGTTCCTATTAGTTTGGGCTCCTTGTCCACCTCTTCCTCCTCACTTTACTTTTTGGACCTTGACCTCTGATTCATAAAAGTCTTCAATTTCATCAGGCCTTTACAACCATTTGATGAATCTCTTAAATTCAGAATTTTTTTTGTTTGTTTTCCTTTCTGCAATGCCTTTTGATGAAATGGGTTACATTTATCATTAAACATTTATAGATCATGATGGATTGCCATGAAAGGAGTCTAACGAGTAGCACTACCAAGCACACAGAAGCTCATTCCTCACCTGCCCATTCATGTCCGATACGCAATGCATGTTGCGTTGCTTCCAAATTAATTAAAAAGAAACGAAAAGAACGTTTATCACATTGTTAAATGTCACCCAATTAATTGTATAATGCAGCTTCTGAAAGCACTTACATAAGGAAAGAATATTTACAAGTCAAATACTAATTTTACAACAACATGGCTGTAACAATGCTTTCTGGGCCATGGCATAAGATAGTCTCCGTTCATTTTAGACTGCTGCGAATTTGTTTGAAAAACAACTTCCATGACAGAAACCCGTGGTTGATTGAGGTTGTGCCTTATGGTGGCTGAGTTGTTTTGAGTTTATGCATTGTGGTTTATGTTCATCCTCTATGTGACCTCTAACCATAAGAGTGTGATTGCTAACCTTTAGATTTATATACATCTGGTATTAAAACAAACCACTCTCATATGGGTGTATAATCACAGACAATCCCATTAATGTGTGTGTGTGCCTCGATTTGTATAGGGCTTCCAAGGCAGTTTCATTGGCAAGGAATACAGTATTGGATGGGTTGCCACTCTAACGCTAGTTACCCCCAAATGGTTATTACCCCAATGTACAAGTATTCATTTTGGTGGCATTGAAAGGATGAGGGGCTGTCAACCACACCTGGTGTTAATTCAATGGTTAACAGGGGCTTGAACTCAGGATTCTCAGGTCCCAACCCAGCCACCTTAACCGCTATGCCAACACCAGGCAGGCATCTAAAAATATATCACATTAAAAAATTCTGGATAGTGACCTCTGGAATGTGACCTCTAACCTTGTGGTTTAAATACATTTGGCATTAAAACAAACTTCAGCCTCATGAAATCTTCAGTATTATGTCAAAAATCTCTAAAAATAAAAAAAAGAAAAATAATGGAATATATAATAAATATAAACTATAAATTGAACCACCCCCTCCCCCCCCAGTTTCCCCCTGAATAAAAATCCAAAATATATAACCTCAAAACATTCTGGGGAATGTGATCGTGAGAGTGCGACCTTTAACCCTATGGTTTAAATAAATTTGGCAATAAAACAAACCTCATGCGATGTCTCGACTCCGGCTAAACTCGTCTTTGTGGATGAGAAGCGGGAAGGCAAGGTGGTGTTCAAATCAACTGGCTGAAATTTTCTCTCCATCCTCCTCTCCCCCCATGAGAAGCAACAGCAATGGACTTGATTTGAGAACATTGGGATTAACGCCATCTGGGCCCATCATGAATAAAAAGTTGAGGCTGAATATATATTTATCTATCTTGCAGGGAGTGTAAGACAGAGTCCAGAAGGCAGGGGTATGGTGGGGGTATGGTGTGGACAGAGCGAGATGGGTTTAGTATCCGAGATTTTGAGGAAAATACAAAGGTGAAACGTTTTGCCTTATCTCGAGAGAATCTGAGGGGAGTCCAATTGAGATGAGCTTGGGGATGGAACAGCATACCCCAGAGATGGACATGACAAGGCAGCACCATGACGAGTTTGAGAGTTCAGCCTTGATTTGAGCAGGACAATATTTTCTCACTTCTTGTGAGCCTGAGTTGGAGTGAGATAAAGTTGCCTTCAATAGGGTTAATCTTCCGTGTTGAGAAGGCAATCTGCTTCATTGCACCCAGCTCAGCACAGAATTTGCTGTACCAGGTCCATAAGAATGAATAGGATAGCGGCAGATCGGATGGGATAAACCAGTGCGAGAGAGAGGGAGCTGAGAGAGAGAGAGAGAGAGAGAGAGAGAGAGAGAGAGAGAGAGAGAGAGAGAGAGAGAGAGAGAGAGAGAGAGAGAGAGAGAGAGAGAGAGAGAGAGAGCTGAGAGGGAGAGACAGAGAGCTGAGAGAGCTGAGAGAGAGAGCTAAGAGAGCTGAGAGAGAGAGAGGGGAGAGAGAGAGCTGAGAGAGAGAGAGAGAGAGAGAGAGAGAGAGAGAGAGAGAGAGAGAGAGAGAGAGAGAGAGAGAGAGAGAGAGAAGAGTGAGAGAGAGAGGGGAGAGAGAGAGAGAGGGGAGAGGGAGAGAGAGGGAGAGAGAGAGAGAGAGAGAGAGAGAGAGAGAGAGAGAGAGAGAGAGAGAGAGAGAGAGAGAGAGAGAGAGAGAGAGAGAGAGAGAGAGAGAGAGAGAGAGAGAGAGAGAGAGAGAGAGAGAGAGAGAGAGTGAGAGAGAGAGGGAGAGAGTGAGAGAGAGAGGGGAGAGGGAGAGAGCTGAGAGAGAGAGAGAGAGGAGAGTGAGAAAGAGGAGAGGAGGAGAGAGAGGAGAGAGGAGAGAGGAGAGAGGAGAGAGGAGAGAGGAGAGAGGAGAGAGGAGAGAGGAGAGAGGAGAGAGGAGAGAGGAGAGAGGAGAGAGGAGAGAGGAGAGAGGAGAGAGGAGAGAGGAGAGAGGAGAGAGAGAGAGAGAGGAGAGAGAGGAGAGAGAGAGAGAGAGAGAGAGAGAGAGAGAGAGAGAGAGAGAGAGAGAGAGAGAGAGAGAGAGAGAGAGAGAGAGAGAGAGAGGAGATGGAGGAGAGGAGAGGAGAAAGAGAAAGAGAGAGAGAGAGAGAGAGAGAGAGAGAGGAGATGGAGGAGAGGAGAGGAGAAAGAGAAAGAGAGAGCTCTTTGTGAAAGGATTCCCAGGTGGAATCAATATTAGCTGCTGTGTAAATAGCAGCCCAATCCTTATTTGAGAGAGCAAAGTGTAGTCCTTGCCAGTTCGCCTGTGCACACTACCAGATTGTAGTTTTTATTTAAATATATATTGAACAACCAAAAACCCAAGAAAGATTTTTGCAAAGGAAATGGTCGGGTCGTCAAAGGTTGTGAAGAGCTACAATTTTCCACCTTGTTTAATCCTCCTGCTTCTTCTCCACTGTCGATATCAGTGGTGGGCAAACTAAGATAATCAGAGGGTTGTCGGTCCAGCCAACGTTACAAGCTTCAACACCTTGTGAACAAACAACTCCAAGGGCCACAAGACCGCTTTTACCATAAGTACGAGTCAAACGGTACTTTTCAAATCAAGATGAAGAATGCCATGAAGGATTGAGAACACATCCTCCTCCTCCTTCATATGCAGCACCAGGCTGCAGGTGGCATCATTGGCTGAGGGGAAGGTGTGGCTATGCCACCAATGCAATATCCCTATTACCAGTACACTGGCACTCATTTTGCCGACCTCAGAAGGATGACAGGCTGTCAACCCCACCTGTAGTTAATTTAACGAGTACAGGGGCTCAAACTCAGGACCCTAAGATCCTCAGCCAACACCAGGTTGAGAACACATCATTACAAAAGAAAAAACATTTAAAGTCACAAATTTACATTCATCTGGTGCCTTCAGAAAGTATTCACACCCCTTGACATTTGTCACCTTTTGTTTCTATTACAGCCTGAATTTAAAATGGATTGAATTGAATTTTTTTGTCAAACGATCTACACAAAATATCCCACAGTGACAAAGTGTTAACGTGTTTTTAGAAATTTTTACAAATCAATGAAAAATGAAAATCTGTAATGTGTTGAGTCAATAAGTATTCAACCCCTTTGCTATGACACTATAAATTGAGCTCAGGTGCATTCAATTTCCTTTTATCATCTTGAGATGTCTCTACAACTTGATTGGAGTCCGCCTGTGGCCAATTAAATTGATTGGACATGATTAAGAAAGAAACACACCTTTAAATATAAGGTCCCACAGTTGACAGTGCATGTCCGAGCAGAAACTCTTCCATGAAGTCCAAGGAACTGTTCATAGAGCTCCGAGATATAATTTGTGAGGAATAGATCTGCGGAAGGGTATAAAACAATTTCTTGTGTGTTGAAAGTTCCCAAGAGCACAGTGAGCTCAATCGTTAGGAAATGGGAAGAATATGGAACAACCCAGACTCTTCCTAGAGTTGGCCGTCTGACCAAACTGAGCGACCGGGCAAGAAGGACCTTGGTTAGGGAGGTGACCAAGAACCCAATGACCAACCTTGAGAGAACTACAGAGCTCCTTGGCCAAGGTGGGAGAACCTACCGGAAGGACAACAGTCTCTCAACACTTTACACATCTAGGCTTTATGTGAGAATGGCCAGCCGGAAGCCACTCCTGAGAAAAAGGCACATGACAAAAGGATGACCAGCGATAGCCAAGGATTCTCCGAAGAGACCTGGTACCAAAGGAATTAAGTCTCCATCTCAGATCCCTGGTCAGAGTACAAGTGTCACATCCAGAGAGCAAGACTGGAAGCACCAAGGACCTGAAGTCTCGGACTTTTGTCCTCCCACACAGGTACCGGCAGCACTACACCCCATGATCCAGTGAATTCATGACTCCCCCAGGCCCGACCGAGACATCTTTTGACCTCTGACTCACAACCAGCAGAGACATGATGAATATCACTGCCAAGGTAAGTGAATCTCAATATGACCTCAACATCCTCACCACAAACGGGCACAGATAGAAGAGCAGCATCCAATATGTCATTGAAAGCCTGGATCTTAGTTTTGACCAAGGAAACCCGTAATCCCAGCGGCTCCAACTCCTCATTCAGCACCTCGAGGGCCCCCCAAAAGGATATCTCAAGTTTCCGCAAAGATGACTGCATCATCTGCGAAATCAATGTCAGAGATCTTGACATTCCCAAATGATGCACCACAGCTTGTTCTCTCTGACATCCTCCCCAGAATCCAGTCCATACAAGTGCTGAAAAGTGTGGGGGCCAGAACATATCCCTGATGAACTCCAATAACAATTGTAATAAGTCGGACGTGGAACCACCACACCTCACAGCACTCTCTGAACTATCGTTTAGTTCAGAAATCAGATCGATCAGATCAGTTTTTTTTGGCAAACCCGATCTAGAATTATCCGAGCAAAGACCTTGCCTGGCACTGAGAGCAGCGTCACCCCTCGGTCGTTGTTGCAGTCTTGGCGATCACCCTTCCCTTTCCAGAGAGGGACAACAAGGCCCCTCTTTCAGTCAGTTGGGATGATGCCTGTGTTCCATGCAGAGCGCAGAACTGCATGCAACGACACGAGTACAGCATTTCCACCAACTTTGAGAAGTTCAGCATGGATGCCACAGATCCCTGGAGCTTTACCCCATTTCAACCAGTTCACCGCAGCCTGTGTTTCCACAAACGAAGGTGGACCACAGCTGAATGGAGGGTCAGCAACAGGGATTGTAGCACCCCTGACGTCCAACTCGACAGCTGGTGGATCAGCCTGGTACAACCGCTCAAAGTAACCGGCCCAGCGGGCCTTCACTTCAGACTCCTCTGTCAAGAGCCTACCACTCTCTGCTCTAACTGCAGTACACCGAGGGATGGGCTTGGATGAATGCAATGCGCGAATTCCTCTGTAAGCGGGACGAGAATCACTTGATTATACCTTATCTGTTGAGTTGGACTTATCTAACTTATCCCAAATACATATCCCTTATCCTCGAAACGAACATTCGTGACATCCAATTCCTTAGATTGGCACTTGTCACTCTAACATCAATATTTGTGCCAATCATGCATCCAAAAATGAAGGGAGAGATGCCAAGGGGGGCAAGATGGAAATAATGACAAAGAAAGAATAAGATGGGGATGTGTCGAGCCACTGCACACCTTGCACGATCTCCTCATCAGACTTTTGCAGACTGCTAACCTCTTCTGCTTGTGTGCTCCCACTTTTATCTCTGACTTCCCCTCTCTCCTCGTTGCCCCACCCTCTCATTGGTGGATTCTTGGCTCAGGGAGGACCCTCCCCTCTACTTGTGATTGGCGCGTTTGCCATCCCAATCGTTTGGTAACTCCGGATTGTCTTTCTGCGGGCTGGGTGTGGAGCACTGCCGGGAATTGGTTCGGGCACACTGTCACCCTTAATGTTGATGAATGTGCCACCTGATGCAGACTTCTTCGCATGAAGACGGTTTGAGGAGCTTTGTTCATAGGTTGGGGGAGAAGGGCAAGGTGGGCTGCACTGACTGCAGGGAGTAAATGGCTGAGAAGCACATTTTATTAGCGATGTGGTGTAGAAAATGGATGCGGACTGGAGCATAGATTCAGAAAATAGCATGCGTCGGACACCCTTCAAAACATTCTCAACAAATATCTGCTTACATGCACATAGGACACTTTCCGCAACAAAATACTACAAAATAACTAAAATTACTCGATGAGAGTGACTCTTTACCCCCGAGAAGCCAGAAACACAACAATATTTAAATAGGTTGCCGTCCACAAGCAGCTCACAAGTCAATGGTGGTCCACCGTTAATCGATAACAAATTGTTACAGCTGCAGTGTTTGTCCTTTTTTTTTTCTTCTGTTTTGGGTTCTTCCTTCTGTTCCTACTTCAGACTAAATAATTACTGGTGGATGGAGGTTATGTTTTCACCCCTGTCTGTCTGTCTGTCTTTGTCTGTGAGTAGGATATCTCAAAAAGTTTTTTTTTTAAGCTATTATTCACCATTGGAAATGGGGCAAAAACCCATATAGAGCACATTTCAAAAAAAACAGTGGAGGAAGTATGACAAAACTTAGTGGATGAGTTAAGAAGGTGAGGAGAACAAGCAGATTAGATTTTGGTTCAGGTTCGGATGCAAATCCAGCCTATCAGTGGGGATACAAAATGTAAACTGTTCACTGTTCAGCCTGGCAGAGGTATGCGCTCTACCGATTGCCATTCTAGTTACCCTGCGCACGGGAAGCGAAAGCGGAGTTAAGCAATTGGTTCATGTCCATCTGTCTGTCGTATCAGTTTATTATCATCATTTTATGATTGAGGAACAACTTGTTGAAATTGAATTTTGTTTTGAACATGAATCGGTTAACGAATATGAAGACAACTCTTTCATGATACCGTTCCTTGGCTCAGAATTCGTCCCAATTGCACATCCACAGAGAGGAGTGAGATAGTTCCTCCGTCTGCCTGCCTGACGGTCAAACAAAATTGAAAATCATTCGAAACAGGAAACTTAATGTGTTTAATGACCTTACAATGGACATATGACAGGTGCAAATGACTAGTGTCACGTGTTAGATCGGGTGGCATAATCAACAATGCGTCAACGGTGGAAAAACCCTGGAATTTGTTTATATTTATATGCTTTCAAACCTCTTTAAACCTATATTTAAATTGAATTATATATTTGAACACTAGAACACAAATCTCCTTCATAATACTTCCAAGAAAGTCCAGTTTTACAGAACTTTGATTTCAAAAAAAATAAAAGTTCAATGGGGGTGGTGGATAACCGTGATGTTCGGCATGCTTATGGACCTACTTCAATAGCACTAGTGACTTAACGTTTAGATTTTTTTTTTAATTTTACGATTGTTAACGTCATTGATGTTGCAAAAATTTAAGTAAAATTGAAGTAACTGCATCGGGTATCGTGTTCGATGAACTGTCTAATTATTTCTATTTTTGGTGTCATTAATTGAAACTTTTTTTCCCCAATATTCATTCAGGAAAACCTTTGGTGCATTCAAATTTAGCTGACATTTTGTTGTTGCTGTTTTTTTCATAATTAGATAATAATAATTGTTTGTTTATTTTATTACCTCCAATTAACGTTTTATAATCACATCACCATTTGAGTGAGACATTCTTGTCTGTCTCTGCTTTTTGTTAAACTTCTCGTGGCTTTTCCTGATTATCTGCAAACAATTGTATTATTGTATTTTAACAAACAGCCTACCCTGGTGTTTTTGTGGAGGCTTTGTTCAGACAGGTTAACAAAAGTTTACAAACAGCAGACAAACCCAACACTTGCAATTTTTTTTTTTTTTAATGTTTTCAAGTTGTCTGTCCGCATACGTCCGTCAATGCTAATTTTCTCTGTTGTCTCTGCAACTGCTTATCTGATTGACACAAATTTTTCACCATAGGTGTGACTACTCAAGTAGAATGTGTTAATGATATATGTGATGTCATAGGTCATGTGGTGTGGCAGCAGGCCCGTCGCTTGGGGGGGCATTTGGGTGCAATGCCCCCCCATGGCGCATCTGGTGCCCCCCCCCACTTGTACGCCACCCATTTATGCCCTGTTGTACTCTGTGAACAACTTAGTGTTTAAGGATGAGCGCCCACTGTGACCTTGCTGTTTAAGAGTTCACCTGTGTGAACTAAAACCCTTATTCCAGATGTTCAACATGGTGAATAATGAGGCCTTCTTGGATAAACTGTTCTTTAACAATATCCTTCTTTGAATAAGAATCAAGAGATAAGTGTGCGCTTCCCAGCACATCTCCAAAAGCAATTGGCAAGCCAATACAGTCCAAGCCCACAAGATAAAAGTAATAACACAAGCACCAACGGCAGCAGGCAAGACCTCGTGTCGAATGTCGATGTTGTGGGTGGTTTTATATATATATATATATATATATATATATATATATATATATATATATATATATATATATATATATATATATATATATATATATATATATATATATCATGGATCATTTAGTTTTAAGGAATAGCCAATCAGTGTATTCGATATGGAGACCCGATTGAGCAGGTTACCTGATTGGTTGTAATTTAGGTATGAATGTAATATAGTCATAATATGACAATATGATTAAGGAAAAGACATAAATTTACATTATTAAAGATGAAGTACACGTGCACCACGTGACCTTCACAACCCATCAACCTTCCATCTTACAAAAGTAATTTTATAATAAAAATTTTAAATATGTGTGTTTACAATCGTGCTTACATTTGAAATGACGCAGATAAAACCTGTTTTTGATGGATGGATCATTTAATAAATAAAACCGTCAACTGTGAAATCTCGCGAGTCGCGAGATTAGTGACGAGGGTCGCGAGATTAGTGACGCGGGTCGCGAGATTAGTGAAGCGGGTCGCGAGATTAGTGACGAGGGTCGCGAGATTAGTGACGCGGGTCGCGAGATTAGTGAAGCGGGTCGCGAGATTAGTGAGGCGGGTCGCGAGATTAGTGACGCGGGTCGCGAGATTAGTGACGCGGGTCGCGAGATTAGTGACGAGGGTCGCGAGATTAGTGACGCGGGTCGCGAGATTAGTGACGCGGGTCGCGAGATTAGTGACGCGGGTCGCGAGATTAGTGACGCGGGTCGCGAGATTAGTGAGGCGGGTCGCGAGATTAGTGACGCGGGTCGCGAGATTAGTGACGAGGGTCGCGAGATTAGTGACGAGGGTCGCGAGATTAGTGAGGCGGGTCGCGAGATTAGTGACGCGAGTCGCGAGATTAGTGACGAGGGTCGCGAGATTAGTGACGAGGGTCGCGAGATTAGTGACGCGGGTCGCGAGATTAGTGAAGCGGGTCGCGAGATTAGTGAGGCGGGTCGCGAGATTAGTGACGCGGGTCGCGAGATTAGTGACGCGGGTCGCGAGATTAGTGACGAGGGTCGCGAGATTAGTGACGCGGGTCGCGAGATTAGTGACGCGGGTCGCGAGATTAGTGACGCGGGTCGCGAGATTAGTGACGCGGGTCGCGAGATTAGTGAGGCGGGTCGCGAGATTAGTGACGCGAGTCGCGAGATTAGTGACGAGGGTCGCGAGATTAGTGACGAGGGTCGCGAGATTAGTGACGCGGGTCGCGAGATTAGTGACGCGGGTCGCGAGATTAGTGAGGCGGGTCGCGAGATTAGTGACGCGAGTCGCGAGATTAGTGACGAGGGTCGCGAGATTAGTGACGAGGGTCGCGAGATTAGTGACGAGGGTCGCGAGATTAGTGACGCGGGTCGTGAGATTAGTGACGCGAGTCGCGAGATTAGTGACGCGGGTCGCGAGATTAGTGACGCGAGTCGCGAGATTCGTGACGAGGGTCGCGAGATTAGTGACGAGGGTCGCGAGATTAGTGACGCGGGTCGCGAGATTAGTGACGCGGGTCGCGAGATTAGTGACGCGAGTCGCGAGATTAGTGACGAGGGTCGCGAGGTTAGTGACGCGAGTCGCGAGATTAGTGACGCGGGTCGCGAGATTAGTGACGCGGGTCGCGAGATTAGTGACGCGAGTCGCGAGATTAGTGACGCGGGTCGCGAGATTAGTGACGCGAGTCGCGAGATTAGTGACGAGGGTCGCGAGGTTAGTGACGCGAGTCGCGAGATTAGTGACGCGGGTCGCGAGATTAGTGACGAGGGTCGCGAGATTAGTGACGCGAGTCACGAGATTAGTGACGCGGGTCGCGAGATTAGTGACGCGAGTGGCGAGATTAGTGACGCGAGTCGCAAGATTAGTGACGCGGGTCGCGAGATTAGTGACGCGAGTCACGAGATTAGTGACGAGGGTCGCGAGATTAGTGACGAGGGTCGCGAGATTAGTGACGAGGGTCACGAGATTAGTGACGAGGGTCGCGAGATTAGTGACGAGGGTCGCGAGATTAGTGATGAGGGTCACGAGATTAGTGACGCGGGTCGTGAGATTAGTGACGCAGGTCGCGAGATTAGTGACGAGGGTCGCGAGATTAGTGACGCGAGTCGCGAGATTAGTGACGCGGGTCGCGAGATTAGTGACGCGAGTCGCGAGATTAGTGACGCGGGTCGCGAGATTAGTGACGCGAGTCGCGAGATTAGTGACGAGGGTCGCGAGGTTAGTGACGCGAGTCGCGAGATTAGTGACGCGGGTCGCGAGATTAGTGACGAGGGTCGCGAGATTAGTGATGCGAGTCGCGAGATTAGTGATGCGGGTCGCGAGATTAGTGACGCGAGTCGCGAGATTAGTGACGCGAGTCGCAAGATTAGTGACGCGGGTCGCGAGATTAGTGACGCGAGTCGCGAGATTAGTGACGAGGGTCGCGAGATTAGTGACGCGAGTCACGAGATTAGTGACGCGAGTCACGAGATTAGTGACGAGGGTCGCGAGATTAGTGATGAGGGTCACGAGATTAGTGACGAGGGTCGCGAGATTAGTGACGAGGGTCGTGAGATTAGTGACGCAGGTCGCGAGATTAGTGACGAGGGTCGCGAGATTAGTGACGAGGGTCGCGAGATGAGTGACGCAAGTCATGAGGGACCAATCACGGAGCACGAGCTCGCAGCAGGAGAAAAAGACGTGGATGATAGATAAACTAAAATGGCTCAGAAAAGGAAAAAATGCAAGCGACGAAAATGAAGAAGATGATGAAAGACATGTTGTGGGAGGAGTTGGAGGAGGAGACGATCATGTCGATGAAATACCGACAGAAGCTGGCCAACCTGGCCAAGCCAGCAACGTTTTCCCTGTGGCTGTAGGCCCAGCGCAGACAGCCGAGTTTCCATGCTCGGCGGCGGCCTCGGGATCGGGTGTGACACTCAATCTGCTTCCCGATGATCTTGGAAGTGAGAGACCGAATCGAGTTGTTCTACAGCGGTACCCTGGCCATCTGTTGCAGAACAAGAGTCGCTCGTTTGTGTCCTCGTGGTACCAGACTAATGAATGGCTGGAATACAGTGTGCAGACAGATGCAGCATTCTGCTATCCATGTAGGAAGTTTAACACCACACGTGGCCCAGTGGACTCTACTTTCACAGTGCGAGGCTACCGGAATTGGAAAAATGCCGTTGAGAAAGGCAGGGGGTTTCACAAACACGCAACTTCAAAGGAACATTTAACTTGTGTTTTGAGGTGGAAGGAGAATGAGAGGCGCATCGATTGTGGTGAGGAGATTTCGACACTCCTCAATGCTTACCAGCTAAATAGAAACCGGTACTATGTGTCTGCTCTTATAGATGTGGGATTTCTCGCCGAAAATCAGATACCTTTTAGAGGGAGCCCTGATAATTTTGAAGATATGTCAGACAGGCACAGTGGGCTCTTCCTCTCGCTTTTAAACTACACACTCAAAAAAGACACCAAGCTAGCCAAAATAATGAAGCATATCCCACGAAACGCAAGCTATACTAGTCCGGAAATGCAGAATGAACTGATCTGCACATTGAGTAATGTTGTGACGGATGCCATCATGGAAGAAGTAGGCACATCGTGGTTTACCATCAAGGTGGATGGGACGAGGGACCCCACTGAATGTGAGAACATATCAATCATCATTCGCTTTGTATCGGCATCAAATGAAGCAACAGAGCGTCTACTCACAATAGCTACAACCGACGCTGGGGATGCAAAAACATTGACAGACCTAATAATTGCAGAGCTGACAAAAACAGGACTTGACACGTCAAAAATATTAAGTCAGGTGTACGACTGGGCTTAGGTAATGGCTGGGAAGCACGGTGGGGTGCAAAAGTTGTTGCAAGAGATATTGGAAAGAGAGATCCCCTCTGTGCACTGCTTAAATCACCAACTCCATCTGGTAGTTGTCCACGCACTGGCAGCAGAGAAAGCTGTCACTGATTTCCTCGAGGTTTGTTGTTGCCTGTACAAATTCTTCAGAAAGCCCACTGTTGCTGCACAGTATAAAGGTGAGTGGTTAAAACGACTTCTTGATCAAAGGTGGACGGGACATTTAGCCACCGTGTCTGTGATCATAGGATCTTTTAAGGATATCACATCCTTACTGTCGGAGATTGATGCAGAGCGCGCCTACGGTGCAGAGATGAGGATGGAGGCTGTTGGGCTTTTGTGGGAAGTCTCTGGGCCTGCCTTCATGTTCATTGCTATCTTTGTACAAAAACTGCTGATGTTGTTAGATGGCCCTAACAGACTCTTGCAGGCAGAGGACATGGACTTGCTAACGGGGTTGGAACTGGTGGCGAGTGCTACAGAGTGCGTGAAGAAACTCCGCTCTGAGGATGAGTTCACTGATCTGTGGAACAAGGCCAACGATGCTTGCACTTCTACACCTGCACCACCAAAACAGACACGCACAATGCATAATAACTTGGAACAGTTTGTAGTTATGGAGACTACAGGACAAAACAATGACAATGACAAGACGGAACTGCAGAGGGTTTTTTACAGCGCAATTGACACTGTGCTTGGCGAGATCGCTCAGCGCTTCAGTGAGTGCAACACACAACTCGCCCGTTCACTCGCTGTTTTGAATTCTGAAAATGGCACGTTTTTGGATCCCCACTTGCTCCATCACATCATGACATTAACAAAGTCAACCATCAGTGAAACAGAGTGTGTGGTTGCAAAGCAGTTTATTCGCTCACAGACAGAAAAGCAGCCAAACGAGAGATGGACAACACAAAAACTCCTCTCAATGTACCACAAAACGCTGGAAGCCATGCCAAGTGTAGTGACTGCTATGAGACTTGGACTAACATTTGGTGCGTCCACTGCCATGTGTGAAAACTCATTCTCAACATTGAGGAATGTCTTCACTGACCATCGACGGTCCATGCGCCATGAACGCAAGGCACAACTGGAATAGCTGGTCGTCGAGAGAGACCTCACACGTAAATACCTGAATGAATGGAAGGAGAAGGTCCTCACAAGATTCCACACCGAGACACGTCTCCTGCAGCTCTTCTGACAGTGAGTACAGTGGTATAAAAACTATACGAGGAGTTCAGATTGTGTGTGACTGCTGGTGATGTGTGTGTGGTTGTGGTTGCAGTGTGGTTGTGGTCAGCAGCCGCCGTGGTCGGCTGCTTTGTACTTCTGATGTTTAAGTTAAATGTTGTGTTTGGTGCTTTGCATATCCCATATCTAGTGCTTTGTGCATAACCTTACCTCTGTGTAATTGACTGTTTTAAATGCGGACCTTGTGGTATCTTCAGGCTGGTCGTATTTGCTGTTGATAGTTTAACGTGATGATCGCAGGTCATAGCCAACTGTATCTTATTTCAAAGTGCACTGATTCTGGTGCCAAGCTCCCCCGTTTAGTCATTGTATCTCTGGTATATTAATTTTCTTATGCCAATTCTTCACAACACCTTGTGTAAGTTCACCTGAATTGATGGCAATTGTTTAATCATTGAATATCTGCATTGTGAATGTGCCAGTTTGTTTGCGGCTCTCCTGCATTCGAATAATTTTAGGCCAAAAACATCGGAACATATTAAATCTATCTGAGATCAATTTGGTTCGTATGCGACGGCAACCTCAGTATAGATGTGTCAATGCTGCATGAATACAATAGTATACCGGGTTATCAAAATATTAAATATAATAATTGTGCCCCCCCCCATCCAGTTCATATGCCCCTCTTCATATTGAGCCCTGTCTACGGGCCTGTGTGGCAGCCATCTTGGAAAAACGGAAAAACTTTGGACTTCTATCTCTGAAACTGCTCCATTATAAAAATTGAAACTTGGCACATGTGATGTTCTCCACGTGGGAAACAAGTGTTTTTTTTATGATGTCATAGGTGGCTTCATGATGACGTCATAATTGCATATGTCGATTGCTTTATCAAATCAGTATGAAAAAATTTGAGGGTCATTTAGGGCAAAAGTGTCTGTGTGTGTGTGTGTGTGTGTGTGTGTGTGTGTGTGTGTGTGTGTGTGTGTGTGTGTGTGTGTGTGTGTGTGTGTGTGTGTGTGTGGTGGGGGGGAGGGGTTGGAAATTGACATCATAAGTCATGTGGTAAAGCAGCCATATTGTTTTTAACATTAAAAAAACCTTCAAAAGTCTTTTCTAAAATGGCTGAACAGATGGAGGCAACACTTTACGGGTATGATCGTCGATCAATGAGGAACAAAAAGTTCTCCACCTATGACGTCATAGGTAACATGGTTTGGCAACTCATTTTTTTAGAAGAATAAACCTTTTAAAAAAATTTTTCTCCAGAACGGCTTGACAGATCAAGGGGAAACTTCACACACGTTCCCCAAGCCATGGGGATACCAGGGTGTTCATGAATAATTAATAGGTCACATGGTCTGACAGCCATATTGGATTGAACAAAAATTTCTTAAAACTTCTCTCTTGAACTGATTTATCAATCAATGTGAAACGTCACAATTATGATCCAATAGGCATGGGGAATATATGTTATAAATTCCAACCTGATTGGACACATGGTCTGGTTGGCAGAATTATTTAATATTTTGAATCTGTGTTCAGGGATTTAAATCAAACTTGGAACAAGTATGTATAATGATGTAATAATGTAGGCAGAGGCATATTTGTCAATATTGCAGTGTTGAGGAGTGTACTTCTAGTTTTTGTATAATTTGAAGGATAAAATGTTGAACAACATTCACTTCGTACTTGAGAATCTTTCATTGCAATTCAGTTTACCGGTGACTTAGTTTGCCTGAAATAAAGAAAAGTGCCTCATAAGCATTGCATATTGCTCTAACGGCTTCAATTAAGCCCATCTTCTTATGGGGTTGGCTGGGTAAAATCTTTGGCACATCTTTCACAAACAGATTGACCAGGCCTGGTGTCCAGGGTGCCAGAGATAAACTTACCTACTCTTCACGAAAGACAGGTGGGATCTTTAACTTCCTCCGACCACCAGCGCTTACAGACCGGTCCTCTGGCTTAACCTCCAGCCGAGGGACGACACACCCATGAATGCCTTGTTCTGCCTGTGAAACACCAATATGACATTATTATAGCTTGGTCAGGATTGAACCGAGGCTAGAGGCGAGTGTGCATACTTCCAGCCTATCCGGCCAGACGTCTCACATAAACTGCATAAATAATCATAAAAGGAGAGCAACAAAGATCATTTCATAAAGGTCATTTGAGGATATGAATGTGTGCTCTCTATTAAATTGTTTAATTCCTCAATATGCAAAAGTCTAATTATTCTTCCGATGAGAAAACGAATGAGGCTTTGCAAGTAATTTTCCGAGTTGCATAATTTTATTCCCATGACGCTGCATCCTCGGAGTAAATAAAGAAAGGTCAAAGCAAAGAGTAATCTGTAAGAATTTTTATTGAAATCTATAAAATACATTTTCTGCCTTCTGGTGTAAACAAAAGGGCTAACATTTGCTGCGCAAGTCAAGACTTTACATCTGCTTGACTGCACGCTCAAATTAAATTGTGAAACTGGCCAGAAATTTTTCCCAGATGTTGGATTCCGGTGTTTATATCATACTAGGGGAAAAGACCGTCAAGATGACAGGTGCACAAAACTCAACACACCACAGAAGATTACCATACACACAAAGTTATGAATTACGTTCGAGTAATTATTTGCAAGATATAATACAGTCCAATAAATTAGACTTTCCCTGGGGAGGATTAGTTGTTTGGGGAGCAATTTGTGGATGAAGTAAACTGTGTATTTCGTTGACAGTCACACACACACACACACACACACACACACACACACACACACACACACACACACACACACACACACACACACACACACACACACACACACACACACACACACACACACACACACACACACACACACACACTTATCTCATCTTCAAAACAACAAATACTCGAGAGTTTATAGAACATGATACCCCATGCAGTGTTGCAGTGATTATAAGAGGGCCTCGTCGCTTGCGAGGGTTAGGGACTTCATTGAAATCTATAAAACATATTTTGCATTGACATGTACAACATCCCAGCTTCGCCCCCTCCCCCCCCCTCTGGCTTCCTCCCACCACGCAACCTCACATTGCTCGTTTCCTCCGTTCCAACCTGACAGATCTCCCAATCCAGGCCAGTGCCGATAAATGGACATCTATTTAACTGAATCCTTCCTCCTATAGGATGTCACTGACTCCTTCATGTCACACTTCAGGACTGATCTCATAAATCTACCACCCTGATATCAATTCAGCCTGGGAATGAACGGCTAATTCCAGTGCGGCCTGTGTGTGCGGTGCCAGAGTCCACCAGCATCTGAAATGGTGCAGGAGGGTTGCGGCACCATTCTTCCACGAGAAAGTCAATCAACTCATACCTGTTTGATGGAGGTGGAAAACGATCTCTCAGGTGTCGTTTCAGGATATCCATGAATGCTCAATTGGGTTTAGATCTGGTGACCGAGAAGGCCATAACATATGGATAACAGCAGTGTCGTGCTTATCAAACCATTGCATTCAAACCACACATGGTCTGTGAATGGAGGCACTTGGAGTCTCCTCTTGCAGCTTTGACCATAATTAAAGGCAACCAGGCCTGTGCAGACATTTTACACGTGACTATAAACATGCTGGGATGTTCTTGGCTTAACTAACAACCAATTTTGTGGCAATTTATGCTTCCACAAGCTGGATCTAACTTTCCATGCGACTTCCACTTCGCTGGAAATTCCTAATTTTTGTTCTGATTTCAGGCATCAACACTGGACTCAACCTCAGCGTTTAGATGTTCAACTAACTTCCACTTTTGTGGCTTCCACAAGCTGGATCCAACTTTCCATTCTACTTCCACTGTGGTAGAAATTGTGTCGATCCAGAAACACGTGCAACCAATGGCAACGCAATTGTACTTATCGTGGCATTGTTCAACAATGCCCGTGAACCATCGTCGCCTCCCGGCTTGTTTATTCTTTATTATTATTTTTTGTGTTATTCCACCGGTGAATTTCGGGGTTTTTTTAGCTTTAAAATTGATTTTCTCGTGAAACGCAAGTGCGATCACCATAGTATGTATCTTTTTTAAAGCATACATAATTGATAATTATGATGTCATAGGTCACGTGGTACAGGCGCCATCTTTGAAAAACTGAAAAACTTTGGACCTCTGTATCTCTGAAACCGTGCAATGGAAAAAATTGAAACTTGGCACATGTTAAGAACTCCCATGGTGAACACGTGTGATTTTTCATGACGTCATTGGTGAAGTGGTATCCCGGTGAAAATTCGACAGGGAGAATGCTGCATCGGAAAAATTAGAAATTTCTTGAGCATCATCTATGCAACAATTCACTCGAGAGAAAAATTTATTATGACATCATCGGTTACTTGGTTCGGCAGCCACATTGCTTTTAATTTTTTTTATCTTGTTCTCCAGAACTGCTGGACAGATTCAGGCAAAACTTTAAACACACATTCCCCATGACATCCTTTTACAAGTTTGTTAATTTCTAATTGATAGGTCACATGGTTTGGCAGCCATATTGAATTTACCCAAAACCTTCAAACATCTTCTTCTCCAGAATGGCTTGACAGATCGAGGGGAAACTTCACACGCATATTCTCCAATGGAAGGGGATTTGAATTTGTTAATGAATAATTGCACGGTCACATGGTTTGGCAGCCAGATTGGATTTAGGAATATATTTAATGTTTTCTCTCAAACCACTTATCCTATCGAAGCGAAACTTTGCAACTATCATTGACCACCATGGCTGTTATAAGGTGGCAGTTGCAGTTATTATTATTATTATTATTATTATTGTTATTATTATAAATGGTATAACATTTTTTTGTATACATAGTCGAGGCTCATGGAAGAATGAGTACACTGAACGGATTAGGATGTAACAGACAAAAACAGGAAGCAAAGGAATAAGAGAGTCACATTGAAAATAATCTTATAGAGTTTAAGGCCAATATTGAGGGATACTTAGACAAACGATGGGTGTGGGGAGGAATGGTGAGCAGGAGAGGATGCATGGGGTGGAGAATATGGATACAGATGGAAACTCCAAAGAGTGAAAACTGGAAATTTGGAAGTAGGAGCCATTGGGCTGGGGATAAGTAGAGGAGAAAAGATGATGGTTTTGGATTGAGGACAATCTGAGATGGTGGTGAACAGCTGTCTTGAAGACCTGGAGGGAAGAATGATATTGAAGAGGTTATGTAAGTTGGTTCCACAGGTGGGAAAATAGAGGAACAAATGAGTGGAGGTGAGCGGCAATCCTGCATTTATATAGTTTCACCAGAAGGAGATTGATGGTGGACCGGTGAGCACTGCAAAAACCTCACGGGGGTGGGGACAAGGAAAGAGCAGATGGTGCAAGACCAGAAAGGAGGTGGTAGAAGACAGAAAAACCACCGACCTGTCTGCGATGGTAAAGTGACTAGCCCGTCGGCTCAGCATCATCGTGGTAGATTCCAATAATCTTAAAGACCTTGACTCTATGGCGTCAAGCTCAGCAAGATGTGAGGCAGGGGAGCCAGACCAGAGAGGAGAGCAGTACTCCATCAAGCTGCAGATGAAGGCTTTGTAGGTATATGGGAGTTCATGTGTGCCAATAAAGGAATTTGTACGACAGAGGATGCTCATTCGGTGGCTGGCTTTGGAGGCCAACTTCGAAATGTGGTTTGTTAAAGAAAGATCATCGCTGATATTGAGAGCCAGGAGTTTGAATGACTGAACTTCCTCAAGAGCATTGTAAAGAAAGTCAATAGGAAGGTTTGCTGTTGGCCATGCAGTCCTTTCAGAGAGAGAAAGTGAGAGTGTGACATTTGTCAGGATTGATAGACATATCCCAAATGTTTCACCAGCTTGTGAATATTTTTTTCAAGATCTGAAGAGAGAGAGAAGAGGTTGCAGCTTGCCTGTCTGAAGGATGATGGATGTAATGGCAGAGGGTGGAGTCATCAGCAAATAGATAAAGTTTTTTCCAGATTGTCAAATAAATCATTGATTCAGATCAGAAACAGGACTGAGCCCAGAACACTGCCCTGGGACATGACAGTCTTGATAGGGAGAGGAGATGAAGGGATTCCATTTCATGCCACACGTTGACTGAGAGTCGAGGAATTGAAGTAAGCCATGTGTGGACTTGGCCTTGGATGCCAGAGGCAGAGAGTTGGAGAGTAAGGCAGGATGCCAGACTGTATCAAAAGCACGAGATATTTCCAGAGAGACTGCCCTGAACTTGTGTCTGACATTGAGGTCCTCCATCCATTGTTGGGTGAGAAGGAGCAGCATGCCCAAGGTAGAGTGACCTGGTCTGACACCAAATCGGTGATCTGAGATGAGGATGTGAGAGAAAAGGAGATTTCATATCAACTGCGATGATGAATTCCATGATATTGTTGATGATTGGAAGTAAGCTGATACTGTAGGTCTCTCTTTAAGGCGATTACAATTTGCACCTTTTTAATGTTGTGCAGTGACATTGACGGATTTGCAAGTGGATGGAAGATGACCTTGTGCAAATGATCAGGTGAAAAGGGCAGAGAGTGGAAGGGAAAGAGCAGCAGAGCAGGTTTTTAGGATACGTGAGCTGATGCCATCCAGTTCAGTAGCAGAGACAGAGTTAGGGGTTGAAATAACCTTCTCCACCTTCTCGGGTGAAAAGACCCAGAGTGCAGGAGCAGTTGGGTATGACAGGGAAGGATGGGTACCGAGGTTGAGGGGTTGGGGACACCAGATTTGGAAGCGAACACAGAATTGAGACATTCAGCCTTCTCATGAGTGGAGTCGGCTTTGGTGCCATTTGAAGTGAGGGAAGCAATGGAAGGGGAGCATACACGAGAGATGGGCTTAGCAAGGCAGCACCAGGTTTTAGAGGAGAAAGATAAGTTTGAAAGTTCATTCTTGAGGTTGGACAGATATTGTTTTCTGGCTCTCCTGAGAGTGGACACACTTATTGGAATGCACAGAGATTGCCTTCAATGGGATTTGCTTTTCAGGAAGAGAAGGCAAGTTGTTTCAGTGCATCTCCATCACCATAGAGCATCTGCATCACCCTGCTAAGTTTTGAGGATTCAGTGTACCATGGGTAGGAATCAGGGCAGGATAATTGAAGACAAGATGGGATGAATATATGCATGAGTGAGAACATGATTTTGTGGAAGAATTCGCAGGCTGAATTAACATCAGAGGCAGTAGGTATGGGAGACCATTCTTGAAGAGCGATGGCTGCTTGCAGTCCCTGCCAATCTGCCCAAAGTGAACTGCCAGACTTACCCACATTGAGGCAGCTCTCTGATCATAGCCAGAGAGATGTGACTTTCAGAAGAATATTATCAGATGAACCAATTGGAGTAGAGGAAGAGCCGTAGACAATTGCGGGAAAATTTGTCATCTCAAGTCCAGAATGGAGGATTTGCCATTGGGAGAAATCCCGGTGGGAAAGTTCACAGATTGAGTCAGTCCCATGGAGTCGCAGATGTCTTTTGTTGAAGTGCCATGGCTGGTGAGAGAGGTATCAACACCCAACCAACTTGCATTATGACAATTAAAATCACCACATATGAGGAAGAGATAGTTGTGATGAGTGGTTAAAAGTTTGTCCATGTTGTTTGAGAGAGAGAGATGAAAATGGAGTCATCACTGTTAGTAGGACGGTACAACACACAGATGAACAAGAGGTGGGAGCGGAGGGGGAGTCACAGCCAGAGGTACTCTTGTGGGCTGGGAGATGTAAGATGTACAAGAAAATTGATAAATTGAGTTGTTGATGTAAAGTGCAACTCTGTCACCAGGGCATCGTTCAGGCCTATCAAAATGAATGTGACAATAACTGAAGAGAGACACTAAGGAGTCAGGGACGTCCTGTGAGAGGAAGGATTCTGTTAAACAGATGTCCTGTTTGTCACCAATGGCTTGCATTGAGAGATCTGTCAGGCTCGAGCTGAGACATCGTATGTTTGAGGTCCACACAGTTAAGGATGGGTGAGGGGGAGAGGAGGCATTGGGATGATGCAGGATTTGGGGGAGGCATTGTGGGGGCAAGGGAAGGCTTTGGCAGGGTGGGGTGATGGGGAAAGTTTGAGTGCATGGGGTGCGGGGATTGTGTGTGAGGGGTGTGGAGGAAGGTTTGAGTGTGAGGGGTGTGGAGGAAGGTTTGAGTGTGAGGGGTGTGGAGGAAGGTTTGAGTGTGATGCGGTGTGGGAGAAGGTTTGAATGTGATGGGGTGTTGGGGAATGTTTTATAGGGTGTGGTGACGAGGGATGCAGAAAGGGGGGACATGAAACTTTGAGGGATGGTGTGGGGATGGATGCATTTTTCCTAATTCCAAATTCCCAAGTTTGACAAATGGAGAAAAGATCATGGGATGGGAGATTTTAAGAAGAAGAGACATATATCGTGGTGGAGAAGAAGAACACCCATTTGTGAAGTGAAGGAGATACAAGGGTTGAAATGCATTCTTAAAATGATTTTTTTTTTAAAGAAGAAGCGTTTATGTTTAATGTTGATTCAGTTTGGAGAGAAGAGGGAGAGGGGGAAATGTAGGAAAACAGCAACAGAAGGAAATTCAATAAGCATGAGAATTATTATGGAGTGAATTATAGTTTGTGTGTTTGTTTGTTTGGAATCTTTGAAGTCAGGAGAGTAAATAGAAATAAGAAATAGGAATGGATAGAGTTGATGAAATAGAAGCAAGATACCCGGGAAAACACCCAGGGTAAAATTCTGCAAGATACACATACCATCCATACCTCCATTGTGCACAATTATTTGTTTGGTATCTCTTCTTCTTTATCTGTACCTATTTACGGAAAATCCTCTTTATTTATTTACTGATGAATATATATATATATATATATATATATATATATATATATATATATATATATATATATATATATATATATATATATATTGTTGTGGTTACCAAATTCGCAAACCACCATTCAGGTCCCTTAGGTGAGGTATCTCGGTAAGTGCATGTGTAGTTAGGCCCAAACCCGTTGTCTAGTGGGAATACATGTCATTTATGCGAGCTGCGACTCTTCAGGATAGCCGTTTTTCTTTTACTATCTTTATTTTGGACCAACCGCCATGATCACAACCACAACATCAACCACCGACCACAACCACCGCTTCACCACAACCGCCACGACCTTCACGCACACCTCACAACCGTAGCATCGCCACCGTTCTTGCCCCGCTGTGGGTACCGGTGTTGGACTCATGCAGAACGCGCGTCGAACAGCGTGTACAAAATCACGGATTTTGTGCTTCAAAAACGGATCAAAACGACACACGCCCACTTTTTGCCGTCCAATCGGTGAGCGAGGGGCGATTTGGCCCCGCCTCCAGAACGATCGATATATGCAAATTTGTGGATCAAAAAGCCTTCACGCCCACTTTTCTCGGCCAATGGGGAGCGAGGTGAAAGGTCAAAGGGAGGGGGTCAAAGGCGAAGTTACGGGGGATAAAAAGGACGGTGTTCGTCAGTCAGAAGAGAGTCGCAAAGGAGAGTCAAGAAGAGGAGAGTCGGAAGCAGCAGAGAAAGACTTCGGGGGCGGTGGAGCTGCTCGTCGTGTGCGTTGGAGTCGGAACGGAGGGGACGGAGCTGTGGAAAGGCGGCGACACCAGACGAGGGGTGCTCGCGTCGTGCAGGAAGCTGCACCCGAGGGAGGCCGGCAGCGCGACCTGGCCGAGGTGGAGACTCACACCAGGGATAATAAAGATCCTCTATACCCCGAGCATCAGCAACCCCCCTCCTGTTTCCCCCCCCGCTGAGCTAGTGCGACCAAGGCGGCCCCGTTCCCACCCCCTGCCAGGCACTGTCCACCAGGCCCGCGGGTTGCGGGGCCATCGCCGCTCCGCGTCTCATCACCAGACGGGTAGGCCCGACCCGGTCTCGGCCTCAGGCCTACCTCATTCTTGGGGGATTTCTTTTCCTTGGTTTTGGGTATGTGTTGTCGGCGCCGTCTGTGAAGTAGAATTGTATAAGTGTTGCCGTGTGCTCGGTAGTCGGTATTAGCTCTGCACTGTGTTTTCACTTTTTATGTTTGCTTTTTGTGTAAATGGAATTGCGTTTTTTTTTGTGCATTTGGTGGAATTGTATTTGTGTGCTTTCCGTTCGTCGCGAATAAATGTGCTTTATTGTTGAACTGTTTTCCGCCGCTTCGTCTTTTCCTCCATTGAATCCCCATCTTGCTTCACGTAAAGGGTTGGTAGTGGGCCTGAGTACGCCCGATAATTAATCGAACCGTCGAGGTCGACGATAACACCGCCGGTTATTCTGATAGTATGCGGGAACGGGTCGCTTAAGTGGCCCGTGTCCGAAGTCGACCTGCGGCGAGGTGCGATCGCCCGGTCTACCCTCCGCGTGGGTACTTAGGTAGGTCGAATTTGGCGAGCAACCCTATCCCACGCGGGGGCTGATTGGCTCGATCGCGGTGAGACCGAAAGGTCCACCCGTGACTGGTTCCCGGCGTTAGTCCGAGAGGGTCACGACTGGATTGTCCGTCCGGTGGGCGACGTGCCGCGATTCGAGTTACGTGGCCGTCAGCACGCCGGCGGGCGCGAAAACCGCAACACTGGTGTCAGGTCGTGCGATACAAACTCATCGCCCTCCTCGCGGCACTGGTATCGGAGACAGGAAAACGGGCTCTCCTGTCTCCGGCTAAATTCACGGGAATCGGTCCAGGGGTGAGAAGCGACCCCCGATTCCCTCCAAATTACGAGCGAGCAAATTAACCCTTTACGAGAAGCAAGATGGCGTCTCAAGGCGAGCGGGAGCCGGGGGTATTAGAAATGTATATGTGTAATAATGTAGGATCCATGGTCCAGGATGGAATCCCCGAGCAGGAAATGTTGTTTGTGCAGGAACACGGACTCGCCCAACTGAACCCAGGGCCCGAGGTGGGTGCGGCAGCGGCCGCGGTGTATGACACCTCCCCCCTCTCCACCAAAACCCTTCCCCAACCCTTGCCGAAACGGCTCAGCTGAGTGCATCCAACATGGCCTAGCTTACATAGCATGCTGGCGGCAATGAACGAAAAGATGAATGCGAAAATGATCGAAAAGATGGAAGCGAATATGAAAAACGAAATGAAAGGCATGAACGAACAAATGAACGAAAAGATGGATACAAATACAAATGAAGTGAAAACGACGATGGATGCGAATACACAGCAAATGAGGGAAGAGATGAAAAAGCTGCGGGTGAGACGCAGAACATGGGCCGATGCCTGCAGGCGGGCATGAAGGCCGTGACAAAGGAAATAATAATAGTGGAGACAAGGGAGGTAAAGGGTGAAGAGTTGGCAGTGACGGTAGCCGGGAAGGGAACGATAGAGGAGAGACTGCACGGTGAGGACGGGGTAAGTGACGCACACACACACACAGAGGTCGTGGAGGATAATGGGGGTGAGCTGGCGGACTGGGTAGAGACCCAGTGCGAGCACCTGGATGGCCTCCTCCAGGAACGAGGGGAGGGAGTATGCCCCCTTGAGGTGAGTCACGACCAGGTGAGTTCGGTCGTGCTTTGCGAGGTTGAGGGGAGGAGTGCTGTGGACAGGTGCACGGAGAGCTTGGGGGGTGTAGAGGCCCCGGAGACCCTTGTGGGGACACAAATCCCCAGTGTGGTTGTCCCTGTGTGTGTGGTGCAAGGTGTGAGTGCGTCCCCGTGTGTGGAAGCGACCCCGTGTGTGAGTGGTGTGGTGGCGATGGAGCCAGAGTACGTGCTTCCCAGCACGCAGTGCGTGGGTGAGGCACCGTGTGTGAGTGAGGCCGTGTGTGTGAGTGAAACGGCCAGTATGAGTGAGGCACCACGTGTGAGTGGTGTGGTGGCGATTGTGCCGGTGTACGTGCTTCCCAGCACACGGTGTATGGATGAGGCACCGCGGTTGAGTGCCCCCGCGTGTATGAGTGAGGGACGTTGTGTGGAAGAGACCGCGTGTGTGAGTGTCGCCGTGTGTATGAGTGAGGTACCGCGGGTGAGTGCCCCCGCGTGTATGAGTGAGGCACGGTGTGTGGATGAGGCACAGCGGTTGAGTGCCCTCGCGTGCGTGGGTGAGGCACCGCGGGTGAGTGCCCCCGCGCAAGTGAATGGAGCACCACGTGTGAGTAGTATGGTTTGTGTGAGTAGTGAGGCACGCGTGAGTGAACGGCCGTATGCAAGGGAGACCGTGTGTGTGAGAGCGGTATGTGAGGGAGATGTCGGTTGGCATGCGGGAGCACGCAGCCGCGTCTCCCCGTGTGAATGTGATGGAGTGGACTGTGTGCGTCGTAACACGCAGGTATGCGTGTGTGGAATGGAGACGGAGACGGCGACAGAGGAGAGAAAGCCGAGTAGCGGCTGTAGTTGTTTCGGGGACCGTGCTGGGTTCGCCCAGCAGTGAGCACGCGGTTCGTGCTGTTCAACGCACGAGACCGCCACGTGCTCGCTTGCGAGAGTGAAGTCCCGGTCCGGAAACGCACGCGGTGGATTTGCCGATCCCGCGGACGGACAAAGTTTAGGCAGGTAAATGGATTTGGACCGGACGGGTTCTCCACGCGATCGTGTGTGTTAAGCTCCAACGGGCAAAGCACATGTGTTCGCGTGGGGAACCCCTCGAGACGTGGGGCTTGTTTTTTTTTTTCTGCGCACGGTGACGTCATGGCTGCACGTGGGGTTGGAATCCGGCAGGAGGGGTATCTCTGCCGGATGGCACCGTCCAAGGAGGGACGAGGAACACGTGCAGCTGCATGACGTCACGGGCAGGTGCAAAGTGCGCGAGCTCTGAGTTGCCGCGCAGGTGCTGCGCATGGGAAAAAAAAAAGCAAGCCTCACTTTCGGGTGTACAGGATTCCTGGGCAAGGGGTGAAAGACCCCCCTTACCCTGGGCACAGGATGAAAACTAGTTAGGGGGAAGGGTTAGCTTAGTTAGACCGACTTCATGGGGCAGGGGTAAGTCCTCATGGAGTCCGTGGAATGGATTAGTTAGAGGGATTTAGTGAGCTTTAGGTTGGGAAATAAAATGATTTATTTGGAGACCGTGACAGTGAGTGTGTAGAGGGGACGTAGTTTAGCTACGTAGTGTTAAAAGGAACGTGCTGTAGTTTAAGGGACGACGTGGGAGCACGAGTTAGTTAGGGGATGTAGTTAGAAGAATGGCAGAGTTCAGCGGTGAGTGTGTTGAAGAGTTGGTGAGTTGTGAGGCATGTGCTTGGTGAGTGAGTGAGGCCAGCGGGTCTGTGTGTGTGGAGTGAATGGGGAATGCATGGTGCGATGAGTGATTGGGGGGAGGAGTGACTCCCGCCCAAGGGACCCCGGGGTCAGAGTAAAGTGAGTTAGCTGGGTTAGTCAAATTGAAAAATGGAGGTCGTTTTGTTGTTAGTGGGAAAGTAGGCTCGAGACCCATTTGGAGGGGTGCAGGAGCCCTGTTGACGGGCTTGGGAGCGTGGCTGCGAAAGGTGAGTATCGCTGAGTGGGTACCCCGGGCACCAGGCTAGTCGGCCGCGGTAGGCCAAGGGCCCATGGGGGCCGGGATAGCGTAGTGGGCACGGGTGCGCCTGCTTGGTGCGGGGGCCCGGGGCGCCATTATCCGCGTGGGCAGTGTTGTGGGCACGGGTGACCCTCGGAAGGGCCCGGAGGCCGGCCTGCCACGTGTGCGTTTCAGGAGGTGCCATGGGGGCACTCCCCGGTGTTAGGGAGCTGGTAGGCTCGGAGGCAGTGTAGTGCCCGGGGGTGCCATAGCGGGAGATTCGGCAGAGGGTCGTGCCTGCCAGAGAGAGCCACGTGTCCCAGCCAGGAGACCGTGTGAGGGCACGGAGAGAAAATTGGGGGGCGAGGCCCGAAATTGTGAGGACACCAACACAGGCGACGGGAATCTGGGTTGTTAGAACCAATAGTTTAAGCAAGAGGCGCTTGTTGAAAGCCCCGGGGTAGTTTAACAGTTAAATGGTTAGGGTAGATTAGGAGATGTACCCCTCCGCACCATCCATCCCCTCGCTGTCGTTGTGGGCCGCTGGGCCCACTTTGGGTTAGATCGCCGAACTCTGGGGAGGCCATTCTGAGGCTTCGTTGGGCCTCGACACAGGACGCTAGCTCTCTCCTTGGCTCCTCCGGGAAGGGAACGTAGGGTTGGGAGTAGGCTAGGTGACAGAATAGGTTAGCCGAACAAGGACGATAAAGGGGGTTAGGGGACGATTTATACTGGGGGAGTAAAAATAAAAACAACAAAAAAAAATAAGTTGGGGCTAAATTGGGGTTTGACAAATTAAGGGAGTGGGTATGTACAGTAACAGGCAAAGGCGATAGGTTGGGAGGGAGACAGGTAGGTAGGTCCGAGCCCGCCTTCCAAGTGGCCAGCACCACCGCACCCCCTCCACCAACCTCCACTGAACGGCAAAGGCTGGCCAGCTTCATCGGCTGGCTGTTTTTCTTCAAGGCCGGTGCCGGCCAACTTCATCGGCAGCTGTTGTTTTGCTGCAAGGCCTGTGCCATCGGCTGGTCGGGTTTTGCTTCAAGGCCTGTGCCGGCCAGTTCATCTGCCGGCTGTGTTTGCCTGCAACGGTCTTCTTCTGCGGGCTGTGTTTGCCTGCAGCGGCCTTCTTCTGCGGGCTGTGTTTGCCTGCTCACCTTTGCCATGCCATGCCCACTGCCCACGTTCACCAGCCCCGTTCAATTTTTGCTTTGCCCCCCCCCTGTTCATTTCCATGTGCGCCAGGATCAAGGCAACAGTTTGCAAGCTGCGAGAACTGCCCTGTTGGCAGCTACAACACGGGCCTGCAGTGGCAGCCCGTGCACCGTGTTTGTGTCCATGCATCCATTCGTTGTGCTCATTGCGTGTGCCACTTGAGCTGGCACGGAGACTGCGTTTGTGCAGCCCATGCACCGTTGTGGTTCACTGCGTTCAGTTCAAAAGGGAAGGCCTTGGACTGCGTGTGAGCAGCCAGCCACGTTCCCTGTCACCTGCATTGTTTGAGTCAGAGACTGCATGTGGGCAGCCTGGCTCCCTGCTAACTGCTTTCTTTTTGCAGAGTTCGATGATCCTGGGCCATGGTTTAGTGTAAAATTTGTAAGTTCAGGTGAGATGTACTGTAAATATGAGTGCGCCCCCCCGGCATGTATGTCTTAGCGCCGGCAATTTTATTTAAGTCGTCCGTGTGAGTGAGTTTGTTTAGGTAGTTACGCAGCCCTCAGGTTATTTATTTTGGGGACACGAATACCATGAATGTCGCACTCAGGGATCCGTAGGTAAAATGTACTAGGGGAAAACTACACATGATGGCACACGAAAATTTGACGACTCGGGACGAGTCTGTAAAGGGAAGGGGTAGTGTTGTGGTTACCAGATTCGCAAACCACCATTCAGGTCCCTTCGGTGAGGTATCTCGGTAAGTGCATGTGTAGTTAGGCCCAAACCCGTTGTCTAGTGGGAATACATGTCATTTATGCGAGCTGCGACTCTTCAGGACAGCCGTTTTTCTTTTACTATCTTTATTTTGGACCAACCGCCATGATCACAACCACAACATCAACCACCGACCACAACCACCGCTTCACCACAACCGCCACGACCTTCACGCACACCTCACAACCGTAGCATCGCCACCGTTCTTGCCCCGCTGTGGGTACCGGTGTTGGACTCATGCAGAACGCGCGTCGAACAGCGTGTACAAAATCACGGATTTTGTGCTTCAAAAACGGATCAAAAACGACACACGCCCACTTTTTGCCGTCCAATCGGTGAGCGAGGGGCGATTTGGCCCCGCCTCCAGAACGATCGATATATGCAAATTTGTGGATCAAAAGCCTTCACGCCCACTTTTCTCGGGCCAATGGGGAGCGAGGTGAAAGGTCAAAGGGAGGGTCAAAGGCGGTGCTAC
>NC_140967.1:15156789-15244289 GCF_056783735.1 Eptatretus burgeri
TCTCTTTCTCTCTTTCTCTCTTTCTCTCTTTCTCTCTTTCTCTCTTTATTCCCCCCTCCCCGCTTTTGTTGTCCTCATGAGTGAAGCACCTGGTGGTATTTGCTTGTGTGTATATGTATATATTTATATATATATATATATATATATATATATATATATATATATATATATATATATATATATATATATATATATATATATATATATATAGTTATATACACTTTGTATGTGTGCGTGTGTGTAGTGCATACATGCAATCCCTTGGAATTGCATGTGGGACATTGGATGGTGGATACCTTAGCTCAAACAGGCATGAAGTTTTTCATTGGACGATTCATTCCTGCAGTTGTGCGAGGCAGACCTGTGCAACCGATCCTGAGATGCTTGTGACAGGATGATTTGTTTTTTTTATTTTGTTGTCCTCACATCTCAGCTGCCAGCTTTATTTCCACCAGCAGTGTTGGCACATTTGACTGTCGACTATGCTTTCATGATACCTTTGTCCCATCCATTCATATTGAGCCAGATTCAAAAATTCCTAATATTTTTTTTAGAACCCCGGCCATTTTAATGCGAAAATATAATGAAAGACCATTTAATGCTTGTCTTGCACCAACTTGCAATATTGCTCCAATGACTAAGGACAGAGGCCACAGTGGTTCTTTTATTTTATTACCCCTTTGTTGGCTGCATTGTTTTCCCACCGGTCTCCGGCTTTGTTCCAGGAGACTCAGCGGAGTTTGGAGATGTCAAAAATGAAGAAACAAAATTCTGCATTTGGGGAGCCTTGGCACTGGAAGTGATTTGAGATTTGAGCAATCACATCTTACGGTCTATGCGGGCTTCCCCGAGGGATTGCAAAAACTCGATGAGACTGGGTTCCCTGAAGAGCAGCATACAGTTAGGTAACGTGGTTACCAGATCAAAGCCTTGCCTTTGTTTCTTCAGAGCGCGACATGAAGATCCCAGGTGTAATTAACGAGGCAGCTTGTGGTGGCAATATTTTTCAAACAAATTAGATTAAATGCAGCTTCAGGGGCCAGGAGCTTGGTTTAAAAATAAAAATGACTCTGCTGTCTCCACGACCATCCATCATACTTTATGGTGGTCGAACACAAGTAAACGTCCACATCAAAAGTATTGTTTTGGCTCCACCATATATGCACTTTTGTTATCTTTGCAAGTGGTGAGCTGTGTGTGACTGTTAACGATACTGTTTCATGTTCTTTTAAAACTTATTCTCTCCTTGTTTTTTGGTACATTTTTCAAGCTATAAAACGTTACATTGAATATTATTTTTTTCATTATCCAATGTAACAAAATGTAGGAATACAACAAAACAGCAGTGAGCTTCAGATGTGATATCATCGGTGCGTCCATTGTGCACAATTTATTGAGTTTGATATCTCTCTTCCAGTTACAGGTCATATTACTCTGTCACTCTGACTGGAAAATCCTATTTATCTATTTACTGATGACTCCACCTTCTGCCATAACATCTATCATCCTTCAGAAAGACAGGGAGCAGTCCCTTCCATCTCCGGAGACTTTGATAGTATCATGACTTAATTACCTCTTGAAGTTCAGTCACTAAACTTTTAGGCCTCATTATCAGCCATGACCTTTCTTGGGGAAACCACACTTCCAAGTTGGCTTTCAAAGACAGTAGCGAACTGGACATTCATCCAGAGCTTGATGGAGTACTGCTGCTTTCCCCTTTTGGGCTGGTGCCCCTGTCTCATACCTTGCTCAGCTTGATGCTGTGAGAGTGACAGGAAACCGAGGCTTTCAATAATTTTATTTGATATACTTAGTTGAGGCTCATATAAGAGCTATCACAGAACATATAACAAAGGGAGGAAACGAGGGGGCGAGAGAGGGAAGCACAACAACAGGGACACCAGGAGATCTGTGGAGGAGAGAGAGGGATAGAGTGGGATACACGGGGTAAAGAAGATGGACACTACAGGGACTTTCAGGAAGGAAAACATGGAATTTTAAGGAGGTGGGTTTGGGGTGGATTAACGGGGGTAGAAAAGATCAAGATTTTGGATGGGGGAAGATATGAGATGGTGAAGAGCTCTTTTAAAGACCTGGAGGGAGGAGTGGGATTGAAGAGAGTGTGGGAGTCTGTTCCACAGGTGGGGAAAAAGAGGAATGAAAGAGTGAAGGTGAGCAGTGATTTGTGATTTTGACAGTTTTACCAGAATAGGGTTGCTTGCAGATGTTGAGCACCCTGCAGAAATATTAGTGGACAGAGCACAGACAGGTGAGGGGGTTCAAGGCTGGAGAGGAGTCGGTGGAAGACAGAATAACCACTCACCTGCCTGCGGTGAGAAAGTGAGAGACCCAAAGACTCTGTTTCATCGCGGGAGATACCAATGAACCTAAAAGCCTTGGCTTCTATAACATTAAGCTGAACTAGGTGTGAGGCAGGAGCACCAACCCAGAGGGAAGAGCAGTACTCCATCAAGCTGTGGATGAAAGCTTTGTATGTGGTTGAGAGCTCAGACGTGCCAAGGAAGGACTTTGCATGACAAAGGATGCCCAGTCAGTGACTGATTTTGGAGGCCAGCTTGGAAAGAAATGTGGCTTTCTCAGGAAAGATCATGGCAGATAGTGTGACCCAAAAGTTTTAGTGATAGAACTTCTTCAAGAGGATTGTTGAGAGAGTGGATGGAGGAGGAAAAGGGGGGGGGGGGTTCCAGATGTTCCCTTCAGTGAGACATAGTGAGAGTGTGAGATTTGTCAGGATTGAAAGACATGTTCCATGTGTTTACCCATCTTGTGATTTTATTGAGATCTGCAGAGAGTGAAGAGGCTGCTGCCTGCCGATTTGAGGGATGAAAGATTGTACGGTGGAGGATGGAGTCATCAGCAAAGAGATAAAGAAGATTTTCCAGAGTCGGAGAGATCATTGATGAAAACCAGAAAAATAACAGGGCCCAGAACGCTACATTGAGGAACTACAGCCTGGACAGGAAGATGGGATGAGAGAACTCCATTAGGGCCATACATTGGCTGCGACAGGAGAAGAAGTCTGTGAGCCATAAGTAGAGATGGCCTTGGATACCATAGGAAGAGAGTTTGGTGAGCAGAGCATGATGCCAGACCATGTCAAAAGCACGTGATATGTATAGGGATCTGGTTCTGATTTCTTGTCTGGCATTGAGGACCTCCATCCATTGTTGGGACAGCAGAAGCAGCATATCCAGGGTAGAGTGACCTGGTCTGAAACCAAATTGATGATCGGAAATCAAGCAATTGTAGAAGAGGAAGGATTTAATGTCTGAAGCGATGATGGATTCCATAACCTTGCTGATGTTTGGTAGAAGGCTGATTGGTCTGTAGTTGCAGGGATCTGTTTTTGCATCTTTTTTATGCAGGGCAGTGATGTTTGCTGATTTCCAAGCAGATGGCAGATGACCTTGAGCAAATGAAAGGGTGAATATAACAGAGAGAGGGTGAGCAAGAGCAGAAGAGCAGGCTTTGAGGACACGTGGGCTGATGCCGTCTGGACTGGTTGCAGAATCTGAGTCGAGGTTTGACAGCAAGCTCTCCACCTTGTCAGAAGAAAAGGACACAGAGTTCAGGGACAGTTGGGTGTGACTGGGTAAGGTGGGTAGAGAAAGTGATGGGTTTTGGACACAAGATTTAGCTGCAAACACCGAGTTTAGGCATTCAGCTTTTTCATGTGCGATATCAGCTGTGCGGCCATTTGAGGTAAGGGAGGGGATGGAGGGGGAACATACACCAGAAACAGATTTGATTAGATGCCACCAGGATTTAGAGGAGGGAGAGAGGTTTTAGAGTTCAGACTTGAGATGGGAAAGATGTTTTCTGGCTCTCCTGAGGGAACATACACACTTGTTTCGAGCTTTATGGAAGGGGGGAGGGCTAAGGAGAGTTGTTGAAAGTGTTCGGGGATTGCAGAAGAGCTAGGGGAGGGTGCCAGATGAGGAGGAGAAATGGCTCTGTGGTTCTGAGTTGAGGTTCATTGGGGAGTAATATGAGAGAGGGGAGAAGGCAGTTGAGGATTTGAGGAGGGGGAGTGATGAGATGGAGGAGAGGAGGCAGGGGAAGGAGGCAGCTTTGTGGATGTGGGGGGTGGGCAACTCTGATCTGGGTGAGTGAGGGGGTGAATGGAGGGAGAAGGATGAGTGGACGGAGTTGAGGGAGAAAGGTGAGGGGGAGTTTTTGAGAGGGAGGGGTCAGAGGGGTGAATTGGAACTGAAGTTGGAAAAAAAAAGGATGATTGAGGGAAAGCGAACATGCATTGCAACCTGGGGTTTTTAAAATCGTTAGTTCAGAAATGCGATTAAAGCCATTTCTTGAGGGACGCAATAAAGGCAAGTTAGGAGAATGGAGAGGAGTAAGCACGTTAGCACGTTCGCAAAGGCAAATTATCATGTCGGGGATATGGGGGGAATTTATATATTCCTGTAAATTTATGAATATTTCCTGGCTTGCCTTTGCTGATTGCTCCTGCCATTTCTCCATTTGAATTGCCCAACTGTCAATTTCCTGCTTATGTAATAAATTAATGCAAGAGTTGATATCATTTCTTGACTTTTCCTGCTTGGGTTTGATATGAGATAGTGCTCCTGGGGAAATTGGCCCAAGTGATTAATTGGTTTGATAGATGATATGGTGCAGCTTGTGATGCTGGTTCGCTCAGCCAATTAATAGTCATTACGCTTTTACAGGCATGGTTTTCCATCTGCCTCATTTATCTCACAGGTACGGTGAGCTGACCCTGAGTGCAAAGATCCAGCCAGAGTTGAGTGATGTATAGGGCATCCGTGGTCTTTTGACAGATGGGCTGGGCTTTCAGATTATATGACCTACATCTGTAACAATATATACGTGTACTGTATACATAGCCTACTTTTGTTCATACTGTGCTTGAACCCATGAAGGTATCAAATCAATGATATTCCTTATGACAGCCCATCCAATATTTGCCAAATGTGGAGTACATTTTGTTGCAGCCCTTGTGTATTCCTTGGGAGAGATTGGCTTTTCTGCAGCTCCTGATTCATGTTCTCGGACTTGCTTGATTGTGTTCACATCAGTACTCTGTGTTGCCCAGGCAAGAAGCTCCAGCCCATTCCATCTCTTCCAGCCAGATGTGGTTCTGGATTGTATGACAGCACCTGGCACCATCTTTCTGTAGAAATGTTTTCCGTCCTGCACAAAATACTAAGCTTGTGTACCAACACCATTTTACCAACCATAGTTATTACATGAGAAAATTTATTTGACATAATGTGTCATAAAAGTGTTGTAGGGAAATTAATCTGCAGCCACAGAAAAAGGCCATTTGGCCTTCATGATTGTGCCGTATGTAAAACCAACACTTCTAGCTACTGGATGAACCATTGATGATGCAGCCAATATGGCACTGGTACCATTAATACACATTCCTTTGGTACTGGTACACATTGACCAACTTTTCTCAAAGCATGCTGTTGGATCAATATTTTGCACAGGCTAAATTTAACCATAAAATCGTTCAATACAATGGCATGCCAAAAGACAGCATGCTCAAAAGCCTTAATGGAACTCAGGTTCTCTTTTCTCAATTTCAGAAGAGTATGGCACGAGCTGTTTGTTTGATTCAAAACGTCATTATTCAGGATGGATATATTATATCCCTCTCGCAGGATGTCATAAATCCTATGTAACCCCAAAAAGGTTCCTGCAAAACGGTCTCAGCACGCAAATGATTTCACCGAGCAACATCAATATTCCCGATCTATCACGACTTTGGAGTCGAGGTCAATATTTGGACTCTATTAAGGAATATCACGGCTCGTTAGATTCCAGCTTTTCCCAAGAGTGTTTTGGCAATACTGTACTCTCAAAGGCTAGACAGTTGGGTAAAAGCCAAAGCGAATATTTTGATTTAATACAATTAATTGTCGTGAATGGGAAGTGCTGAGCTGGGGGGTTTTATTTGAACATTGCAGCTCAATCCCGCATTTGCTTTTACGATGCTTTTCAAGCACATTTATCACTACTGCAGTAATTCATTGCCTTTTATCCCCATTTTGGTAATTTATGTGTAGGTTGAGTTGATCCCTTTTTATTTGTGCCATTTGGTGAAAGCTTAACATGAAGAAAAGGAAGTGATGTTTTTCAATAATCGTTGTGCACATGCAATGGGAAGATAATGAATGAGTATTAAGAGAGATATACAGCAATGAAGACTCTGTGCTTTGCTTTGCTCCTTTTGTGCTGCTGAGGATTATGTCATAACCCAATCAAGACAAAAAATTGAGCCCCAAGGGAAAGGAAAGAAAAATGAGCTAACAAGCTTCCTTACGGTGGGACAAAAAAACCCTGGAATTTATTGTTTATCTGTTTTATTTCATTTTTTCCCGCCAGAAAGCTCTGTGCAGCTCTTGCCTTGAACTTTCTGGTTTCTCGCATGATTCGTATAGGTGAAGCAGGTCAGGAGACAATACTTATGTTTTATAGAGCTGCTAAAAAGACCTTTAATTAACACAAGATGGTGTTTGTTTATTTATTTTTTAATAAGGTCGATTCATTGAGTAACTGTAACATAACACACACACACACACACACACACACACACACACACACACACACACACACACACACACACACACACACACACACACACACACACACACCAAGCCAGAAAAGTTATCTCCCACTCACCTTGCAAAAAACTTCCAAAAACAGATGTAAATAGAAGATGTCATGCACCAAACCGAAACAGCAATAAATACAACCCCAACAATTGCAAAAAAGACAAAATGAAAAACACAATTTGAAATACCAACAGATATATTAATAGTATAATTCAAAAGAGGTGGTGTTAACATTGTACAATAATTTAGTGAGGGCCATATATAGAATATTGTGTGCAGTTTTGGTCACCACAACTCAGGAAGGACAGAGATACCATGGAGAGGGTTCAGTGCAGGGCTACTAGATTGATTCCCGGCCTAGCTCGACTCAGCTATGAGGAGCGGCTGAAGGAGACAGGGCTTTATACATTAGAAAGAAGGTGGTCACGAGGAGATATGATAGAGATGTTTAAGATAATGAAAGGTAGAGATAAAATAAGTGCAGATGAATTATTCAACAGAGTGGACAGTGATAGGACCCCAGGGGCCATAGCTTGAGAGTAAAGAAGAGGAGAGTCAAGATGGCAGCAAGGCAGGGGACTTTCACTCAGAGAGTAGTTTATGCATGGAATGGTCTCCCTGGAAAAGTAGTGGCATTATAAACAGTAGATAAGTTTAAATTAGAATTCGATAGGTACCTGGAAGTTATGGAGATAGAGGGGTATAGGGATGTTGATAAGACTTTAAGGTAGTTTTGAGTATTGATGGGTGATTGTGTATGGAGTGCTGTTGGTGGGGGTCTTGTCAAGGGTGGTTGTGTGGTTGATGTGTGTGTTTTAAACAAGCCCATGCCCCCTCCCCGAGGGGAAGAAAAGGGGGAAAAAATGACAAAAAAAATCCCCCAAAAAACTACAAAAAAAAACAAAAACAAAACAAAAAATTAATTTTATTAATTAAAAACTTTTTTTGCATTCTCTTCCTTGGATCTTGTGTATATGGCTTGGTGTGGTGTTCGCACAGGCATGATTGGCTGAATGGCCTCCACCTGTGTTGGATTTCCTTGTTATTCTTTGTAAATAAGCAAATATAAAAAAATAGGACCACTGGACCTGCAGCTTTTCTGGGCACTGGCATAATGTTATAACAAATTTGGTAGCATTCTGGCTAGTGGGTCTGGAGAAGAAGATTTTTGAAGGAATTTACGTGATTTTACCAATAATTGACTTAGTCGGCCATTTTGACAAACTTCCGCCTAAGTGATTGGCATGACCTCCACAATTTAATAACCTACCATGGGCTAATGTTGGAACTCAAATTTGATAGCATTCTGACTGGTGGGTCTGGAGAAGAAGATTTTTGAAGAAATTTACTAAGTCAGCCATTTTGACCAACTTAAAGTCACGTGATTGGAACGAGCTTTGCAATCCCTGTTACCAGTCAGAAGAGGAACATTGCTGCTAAATTTCAGCTGGATCGGCCTAGTGGTCAAAATAGGAGACGTACGGATGGACGGTATGTGATGACATTACCCTATCTGGAATTTCAATTCCAGATAAGCTAAAAACTCATGTCAGAACAACTGTACATACAAAGGCACAACATGGTATGTGGAATAATCCACTTGCACATCTGCGGAAATTTCAATATCCCAGGTCCACAAAACTCATGGAAACAAAAAAGCAAGAGCAATCATTGAAAACAAGAACATAATGCTCACGTATGACCTGTTGATATCATCCAGCGTAAGCATGGAAAACAAAGCACTGCAACCAGAACTGCACATATAACTCAGGTACAAAAAGGAAAAGAAGGCATTGCCAATTGAGGTTTCAGTACCCAGTGATTTTGGTCCAAATAACAAAGAAATCAAGAAAATGACCAAATATCAAGACCTCAAGAATGAAATGAAAATATCCTGGAAGCTGAAGAGCACTAAAATTGTATCAGTGGTATTTGGAGAAACGATAATGATAAAGAAGAACTTCACAAAGATCCTACAAACCATCCCTGGGATCATAACCACAAAAAAACTATAGTTGGAGCCTGTCCAGGGATCAGTGACATTCCTGAAAAGAGCCCTCGGAACAAAACAGAAAAACAAGCCTTGCATCACGATTGCTCACCTAAACTAAGGCCTGTATGCACCGCTGCAGAGTCCACCACCGTCTGGAATTCTGCAGGAGGGAGGCGGCACTATTCTTCCACGAGAAAGTCAATCAACTCACACCTGTTTGGAGTTGGAAAACTCTGTCTCTGGCGTTGTTCCACAATATCCCATAAATGCTCGATTGGTTTCACATCTGGTGATGGAGAAGGCCACGACATATGGATAACATCAGTGTTATGCTCATCGAACCACTGGGCGACCGCACCTGCTCTGTGGATGGGGGCATTGCCTTCCTGGAAGACAACCTCCCACCAGTAAGGAAATTCTGCAACATGGGGTGAAGATGATCACTCAGTACCAGTTAAATAGCGATACACATTGAACCTGCCTTCTAAGGGAATGATTACACCCAAACCTTGCCAGGAAAATACGCTCCGCAACAATACAGAACCACCAGAACCCTTGATTGCTGGAACCAGGCACTCGGGTTGTAGAATTTGGGATCTCCATGATAGCTATGTAATAGTTCCAGCAGATAAGGCTGCTAATAATTTTGTTGTGATTTGTAAAAAGTTTTATGCAGAGGTTTTATTAAGAGAGTTAGGCATTGATACGGCTACTTTCACTGGTATAGGAAATAGCACATATGTTCCTTGTCATAAGTTGCTCCAAGATATTATCTCTGAGCATCAGGACGTTTTAGTTTATCCTCGGCTTTTCCGGATTCCTAAGCTTCATAAGAACCCGTACAAATATCGGTTTCTTGTGGGTGTCAGACAGTGTTCTACCAAACGGTTATCGGTTATAGTTAACTCCGACGGACGGTCGGTGGTGGTGTTAGGGAACAGTTCAGGATATACTGTTTTGCAATTGAGAATAATTCTGGTATTAACACTTTCTGGAGCATTAAATCTTCCACAGAGTTCTGAGATTGGATTAGATGCCTCAATATCAAGTGAGTTTAAGTTTTTGATTTTTAACTATATATACAGATTTGGATTTCGTACTATTGAGGGATTCACTCTTCAAATAAATTGACAATGTTTTTTTTAAAAAACTCTTTACCTCTGCCACTGAAGGTGAAGGAGGTTATGTTTTCACCCCTTTCTGTCCATCTGTCTGTCTTTGTTTGTGTGCAGGATATCTCAAAAAGTTGCGGACCGATCTGGATAAAATGTTGTCGACAGGTTGGGTGTGTGACAAAGACGAACTAATTTGATTTTGGTGAAGATCCGAATCCAGATCCGGCGACTACTAGAATTTTTAAAGTGATTCTTCACCATTGAGAGATCGGGCCAAAAACGATCTGTAGCATAATATCTCAAAAACTTTTGGATGGATTTGGAAGAAATTTTGTGCACGCATTGTGTGTTTGACAAAAAATAATTGATTCAATTTTGGTGAAGACATGGATCCAGATCTGATAATTTTAAAAGTGAATCTTTATCATTGAGAGATCGGGCCAAAAACGATACATATTTCAAAAATGTATTGGGCCCGATATGTTCTACTGGATCAGGCATTGCGTGGCCGAGGTATGCACTCTACCGAGCGCCATTCTAGTTTAACTTTTGTTTTGTGATCTTTAACGAGAAGGCAAAAAGCAATAACCTGTGATGGGTTGTTTTTCCTGCTTGGAACCGAAGGCATTGACACGACGTGTCGGCTTCATGCAAGTAAACATTCTTGTGAACGTCGTTGTGAACAGCTAATGAAGGCTGCTGGGGATTGGGATGGTCGGTTGGTTGGTTGGTTGGGTAGGTAGGTAGGGTGCTGCAACAAATGTTGCAACAACAACAACAACAACAAAAAAAATGGCCGGCATTATATGAGGCCAAAAAAAATCATTTGATTTGTTTGCCAATAATCCCTTCAGATAACAAGGACATGTATTCGTTCATAATGAAGGTATAATTTTTTTGGAGAAAAGTATAATAATGAATTATTTTTCTCTCTCAGGAGGAGCGAAAGGATTAGACCTGCTTGATCCTTGTCATCTTCCCTGGAAGTGCCTCCGTGGATTCATGCAAATGTAATTATTTGGATAGATTGACAAGGGTCCGATCAATGGAGCAAGGTAAGGTGTAAATTGCTTATTACGATTTGATTCTTGTACTAAATTGTCACAAAGCATTTGATAAAGCTATATAATTGAACAGGTGAGCTCAATTTGAATATGTTGCACATCTTCGCCTGTAATAGGATTTGCTTGTTCTTCCTCGATGTTGCCTGTACAATATCCGTTATTGCTGCTTCTTTTTGTCAATGGACTGTTGCCGTGATCCCTCCAATGTTGACCATTGATTTTTGAAGCGATGAAAGAAAAGTCTTATAAAAAGCAATTCCTTCATTCTGCAGAAAAATTCACATGGCCATGACCAGCGACAAAGCTTTGTGGAAGTGTTCCACCATCGTTTGGTCACCATTGCATGTAAAATGTCACTGCCAAGCTTCAGAACTGCGCACCAGTCTTTTGGCACAATCGTCTTCTTGTCGCACAATGTGAGGCATCCTCACCTAACTCTCATCCACTCTTTCTGACATCATACCCATCAATCATCCACTCTGGGGGTGTGGTTTGCTAGTTCTGACCCCTGCAGGTGGGATTTCTTGCCTGCCTGGACGTGCAGCTCCGTTGTTGTTTTAAGGATGTGATCCCTTTTTATTGCCGGTCTTGAAATGCAAAATCATAGGAAAGGGCCACAGGGTGTAATCGCATACTGGGAGAAATTATCCTTCAACCCTACCTAATTTAACACAGCACCATCCCCCGTGTGGTGACACCTCACACTTAAGCTCACAGTTTCCCTACTTAATTTACATTGACATGTCTCCTACACATCCACGGACCAAGGTACTCAATACAATCCTATCTTTCCAATTAAATTCTTCCATCTACCCCACACACATAACAATATCCTTCATTTCTGGAAAACCTCACTGTCTCACGCTATCACTCGAGAAGGATTATTATCAAACTAACCCAACTTTCTATTTCCATGGGTGAAACCAATATAACATTAATTGAGGTATGGTAACCACTGTGGGAAGCTATAAGAAGGTGACGTGTTGTGTGTTAACCCTTCAATCATCAGAGCAACAAAGGGTTAACAACTGAAACGTCCACTTCTCCTTGCCTCCCACAGCAGTTAGCATACCGCGATCAATGTCCTGTTGATTTCATCGATTTTTTTTTTTGTTTTTAGTTTTATTTATATTTTTTCTACCCATCAAATGCAAATCGACACTCGCATTCATGAGCAAGATTTGTTCTCCATTCTCTCTTTTACCTTGGTCAGCCATTGGAAGAGGTTCAATCTCTTGAGCTTCTAGGCCTCACCATCAGTCATTAGCTGTCCTGAGCTGACTATATAGCAAAGCTAGCTTTCAAAACCAGCAGGAGATTTGGGATCATCAGTCAATCCAAGTAATTCCTTGAAAAAATCAGAACTACTCAAAATCTTCATAGCCTTTGTCCTTAACTCAATGGAGTACTGCTCTCCTTTATTATGAACTTGAACCTCAGCATCACATCCGTCTCTTTTGGATTCTGTGGAATTGAAAGCTCTTAACATTATTGGAATCTCCCAGGACAAGGCTGAATCACAAGGTCTGCTCCTCTCACAACACAGGTCGGTTGGTGGCCTCTGCTTTTTAAAAAAATTTTTTTAATCAATATCTCCTCTGGTTTAGCTCCTACTGCTTTCTCAGCCCTCTGACCCTCCCTAGCAATTCCAGGATGTGCATGTTCTTCCAGTAGGTCCCCTCTGGTTAAACTTCCAAAATCCAGGCTGAGTGCACACTTCAACGCTCTTGTTTCTCCTATCTGTGGAACCACCTTCCAAAGGATGTCCTATCACAACTCTTTCCTCCAGTGTTTCAAGTTTCAAGCATATAGTGCACCACCATCTCATGTCATCCCACATCATTACCTCCATTAACCCATCCCAACACAACCCTCTTTCTTTTCTTTTACAGTGTTTTCTCCCTTCCTCTCTCACTCATAGTATCCATCACTTGCCTCTTTATTGAGCCTCGATCTTGTGGAGACAAAAATAAAACATGTTTTGAAGTCTTGCTTTGAAGAAAACAACACCATACCTTGTAAAAACGAGGCACGTTGTCTTTGAATGACAAATCATAAACAAGTTACGATCCATCTCACCAGTTAATGTGCTTGCCAAGCGTAAACTGAGAAAATTGTTCAGAGCTTAAGGCAAGACCTCCCTCCCCACAGCACCCCCATCCTCCCTGTATATATATATACATCCTTCTCAGTTGTTTCTTCAATAAACCTAACGTTTTTCATTTGAAATCCATACTGTCAGCCTGAGAGCCCTCTGGTGCTGACGTTCGGGATATTGAACATATAACAATGACCGAGAAGGTTATATTGGGTTGGAGAGAGAGAGAGAGAGAGACAGAGACAGAGACAGAGACAGAGACAGAGACAGAGACAGAGACAGAGAGAGAGAGAGAGAGAGAGAGAGAGAGAGAGAGAGAGAGAGAGATATTTTGAGAGAGAGAGAGATATTTTGAGAGAGAGAGAGAGATTTTGAGAGAGAGAGAGAGATTTTGAGAGAGAGAGAGAGATTTTGAGAGAGAGAGATTTTGAGAGAGAGAGAGAGATTTTGAGAGAGAGAGAGAGATTTTGAGAGAGAGAGAGAGAGATTTTGAGAGAGAGAGATTTTGAGAGAGAGAGAGAGAGAGAGAGAGATTTTGAGAGAGAGAGAGAGAGAGAGAGAGATTTTGAGAGAGAGAGAGAGAGAGAGAGAGAGAGATTTTGAGAGAGAGAGAGATATTTTGAGAGAGAGAGAGAGATTTTGAGAGAGAGAGAGAGATTTTGAGAGAGAGAGAGAGATTTTGAGAGAGAGAGAGAGATTTTGAGAGAGAGAGAGAGATTTTGAAAGAGAGAGAGAGAGAGAGACAGAGACAGAGACAGAGACAGAGACAGAGACAGAGACAGAGACAGAGACATCTGGCCCCAACATATTTTCCATTTTGCACTTTTATCTTATAAACTTTGCAAAAGAAATCCGTTCTTCAAAAATGCTTTATATTGTGCTTCATTCTCATTATTAATGCCTTTGCTTGAGAGCTCATGTAGCTTCTCCGTGCATTTGACGCATTTCTCGTAACTCTGTTATTACGGTGAGGGCAATTTATCATCGTTATGTCTACTTGGTGTCACATCCCCTAACTAGTGTTGACATAAAAAGAAGAAATAAAACACCCAATACATTGACAAACAAACCTTCAGACACATTATTGCAAAAGAAGGCGAATAAATCTTTCAGAACATTCTACGAGGGAGGAGATGGAATATTGCACGTCGTGTTTAGCGATTTCATTTGACACAATGAAGTTTGGGGGCAATATAGGATGCAGTGTCATCATAAAGAACAAAATGGAGAGTCAAATGTCACTGCTTATAACGCATGTTGCTCGTGCAGGAGAATACTGAAAATGTGTCGAAGGATCCAACTAAATCCAGCATTGTGTGACCAGTGGGTATGGATGTCCTGATATAACTGCGTTTGGATAAAGTAAACCTGGTGCGACAAAGTAAATGGATTATGATCCTTCACCGCTTCTCCCCTCTACCAGGTTGTGCCGATGGGCCCCATTCCATCACAGCTTCCGCACATGCAATTTGCATTTGCTTTTCATGTGAGTTTGCACACGATGTGCCTGAAGACTCTTTACTGACATTCCTCCAAGTATATGGAACACATTTTGGTCAATGTCATAAGTAGCTGCTGTGTGTCGACCAAGTGGAATCTCAGTCCTGTCGGTACTCGTGTCTGCATCATCTGCAGCAGTTTGCGGTGACCTTGAGATTTCATGTAACTGGCAACTTGTACTTATTATTTGCAGTCTGACTATATAGACTATCAACCTGGTGCTTCGCTTGTAGGACATTGCAACAATGACTGGTACTGTCCCTCAGATGGATCGTTCAGCTTTGGATTTCCGGTTCTGGTTTGATCCACACGTAGGTCGGTTCCACCGCTGCTCCTTCCACCTGAATCGAAGTTAAATTTTCCGAACCGGATGCATCATTTTTATGTTTTTCTGTTACATTTTCGTCTCTATGTGCTGTTTGTATTTTCATCAAAAATTTTTTTTAGTGATAAATCGTACCTTGTCGATATTTGTTCATTATTCCATGCAGCTTTGGCCTTCTCGGATAGCCGGAGCTTTATCGTCCCAGTTTTGAGTTTGACTTGTCGCCCTCTTGCTCTTTTCTGTTTTTTTTTTTTCCAATTTTTTTCTCCTTTCTCCATTTTAAACGCCCCTCGTCCGACCAGGCCTTCAAGACAGCTGCTCAGATCATCGCCAATCCAAAACCATGATCTTTTCTACCCTTGCTAACACCCCCCCCCTTCCCACCCCTCCAACCCCACATCAAGCCCTTCTCCTTCCAAATTTCCAGTGTTGCCCACATGCATCCTTTCCTGCATCCACATCCCCAATCCTCCCGACACCCATTGTTTGTCCATGTCTTCCTCTATCTCGGCCTCCAACTTGGCTGATGGTGCCCCCTTCCACCCCCTCTACTGTTTATTTTGTCCTGTTACATGCTGATCCATTCGGTGTACTAGCTCTTCCACGAGCCTTGACTATGATCTGCGAATCTCTGTCAGCACCGGTCAACGATGGACATTAAATATCCTTTCAATGAAAAATAGGTTAAGTTGTCAATGGAATCCTGAACAAATTCCAAATTTTCTACCCAAACCTACTGCATCAGTCGCAGAGGCGCTGAAATGATGCAAAGTCTGCAAAGTCTGCTGCACACGGAAGAATATAAATGTGGAAGCGGTTCGGGCGGCGACGCTGTTTGACTGCATTTGAATGGACATATGGCACTGCATAATCGCTGCTTCTCAGCTTTGCTCAAGGCCATATCGGGTTTATTAATTTCCTTTTTGGATTTATAGTTTAAAAGATTTTTCATGAGCGAGGTCGTCGTAAGACAATCACGATGCTATAATCCCCGTAATTGAGTGTTCATTTATGCTTCTTACCAAGGTGAGGATGAAATTGTCAGCAATAAGCAGTGTATCTTTTTGTCTGCTCGTCCGTTTACTTGTCCGTCCATCTGTCCTGTTGTCCAGGGACGGGTCACCTACAAATCGTTCACAACACTCTTCCGTCTATGCCTATTCTTCACGACTTTCTCTACCCGAGATATCACAGCAAACCGATTATATAATTTAGACTGGGAAGATTTTTTTTTTCTTCCAAATATCATGGATCATTATCATTATCACCAACAATGTCAAGGACGAAACCAGAAATTGAGCCAAATTGGCACCAAATAAACATTTGTTTGTAACTTCAAATTGAAACTTTTCACAATTCCCCGCAGCATCGGCAAATTAACATTTCATTCTTATTCTCCTCTCTCTCTCTCTCTTGCCTCGTTTTCCTTCCTTTACCTGTCAATGCCACATGACTTCCCATGGGCCTCCACATCAAAGCAGCCATTGCAGTTAATTTGCAAAGGCCCTCGGCTCGGCGTTAACCGGTTTGCACCAGCAGGTTGTTTGCGGCCATGACCATGGTGTGTAAATGCAGTCTGTCGACTCATTGTCTCACTGATTCATGTTTAAAGATCAGACCCTTCGCCATATTGACCATGTTTTTATATGCTTGAGGGAATTGTCAGAATCCTTACTTTGGTACTGAAATTACTTTGACCACCGTCAAATACATTGAGCTTCAGCTGCTATTTTGATATTATCTATGGGATTATGGATTGAAAACGGTGGGAATTTTGATCACAACACCCCCGTCCACTACACCCTGCTTTGTATGCCCCGTATGTAACCTTTCACTCCCTTCCCACTTTCTTTTGGATTGCCCTTGTCTGTCATTCCCACATGAGCATGAAGCTCCTGATTCTGGGATCCGAGGTTTAAATCCTATCTGCTGTTCCTCTATCCATTATCTCACTTCATGTTTTTGTTATTCATACAGTATGGGTACACTCTCTTGCTTACACCTCGTCCGTTGAAGTTGAGGTCAGCAGAGCATGTACAGCATGTACACGTGCCCCGAGTCCTTCACAAACTGGTTGGCCAGGAAGGAATTTGTCATTTGTTTGGAGTTGCAGTGATTTCTCACTTCCTCTTCACGATAGACAGTAGAATATTCAATGCCCACCAGCTCATGTTAACAGACTTTGTCATACGTGCTTTGTCATACAACACTCTGCCCATGAAGTACCAATCTGATAGGTTGAGGTTGGGTCAGGAATCAAACGCAGACTAGGTAGCGCAAAGTTAAACTACATAAAAGTACATCAACATGTTCGAATATCCTTGTCCTATGTTAAAGGTCTCTGTGATCATGTAAGTATTTATACAACCTCTCCCCTTTGCTGACATACAACACGTTGTCCCAATAGATAATATACATTGCGAGCTCAAAACGTTATGGACTCTTCCGCAGTCACCGAGAGCATGTTGTCTCAGGAGGGTGAAACTCTGTCCCTTAGGGATGGTTGATGGAAGGAGGGGTTGAGTGAGGGGTACTCAGCAGCTGAATGTGGGGGGGGGGGTTGCAACCCCCCCAACCCCCCCTCGATCCGCCACTGCACATTATGGACCCACAAAGCCCCAACGATCAGATTTATTGATTTGAGATCCAGAATCATCGTTGCATGCTTGGCAGAAGCACGGTCGCTCTGACTTCATGATTATGTTTGGGTCACCCGTACTTCTGGCAGGGCAGTGTGGGTGGTCATAGTTCACTTGATAGTTTTTGGTGTAGATGCCCTCTTCTGCCAATTCACTAATTAAATAGAAGAACTTCTTTGCAGAGTTACCCTATCTCCTTTGGGAATGGAATGGTCCAGTGCTGACCTCCTCTATATTGTCTCCGTACATGATTTCTAAAATTCCAGTACATTTATTAAAGTGATTTTTTTTTCTGTTTGTGACAGTCTATGATGCATGGTCCTTAGAAAGTGCAGAGCCAACCTTGAAACGGCTTGCCACAGGTTAATTCCATGCAATTCCATGTCAGATACTCAGAGATGTGTCTGAAACTCTGCCGACCTCGATATTGACCAGCACAACTAACACAAAATGGAACTAGAAGGGCACTCAGTGGAGCGCATACCTCCACCACACAATGCCTGATCTAGTAGAACATATCAGGTCCAATAATTTTTTTAAAATATCATGGAATCTCTCAATGGTGAAGAATCACTTAAAAAAATTAAATAATTCTCGTATCCGGATCCAGATTCGGATCTTCACCAAAGTCGAATCAATTCGGTCTTGTCACATGCCCAACCTGTCCACCAAGTTTCATCTGTATCCGTCCACTACTTTTTGAGATATCCTGTACACAGACAGACAGAGACAGACAGGGGTGAAAACATCACCTCCTTCCACCTTTGGTGGCGGATAACCCGACTGGCGTCAAATTTAATCCATAGATTATTACGTGCCACCTGTGTATCGGCTTTCATGCTTCAGGTCAGCAGAGACGATTTTCAAAATTGTGTTTCATAGTTCACATTCAACATGGATGCATTTGTCCAATTTGAATGTCTGCCATGTTGAAACTCCAACATGTATTCAAATGCGTTTCATCGCAGACATTCAACGTGGACACGTACATTGCTGGACTGCGCTGGACTGCACAACAAAGAACAGATGTCAATCTGTCATGTGTGCACACTACAGATTCAAAGCCTTGTATACTTGTTTTTTAACTTCAAGTGGCTGTGAGGGAATGTCTGTTATTTTGTAAATATGCAATTCAATGCTGTTACTTTGCAAACACATTGTCAAAGCGAAAGGCCACAAGTGGCTTTCCAAACAAATATAACTGAACAAACATTGTTATTACTCCGAGCACACAAAGCGAAAAGTGGGGTTAAGCAATTGGTTCACTCTGTCTGTCGTGTTTACAAATGTCAGTTTATGATCAAGGAACAACTTGATTCCAATTGATTGTTATATTTTGAACAATAATTGGAAAACAAACCTGTGGTTTAACGGTACCTTGGCTCTGAATTGGTCCTGATCACACATGTGCAGAGAGGAGTGAGATAATAGTTTTACTCTGTCTGCCTGTCTGGCAGTCAAACAAAATCATTCCAAATAGGAAACTTACTGTTTGTAAGGACGTTATAAAGGACACAAACAACAGGGCACGGAGAACTAATATAACGTGTTAAATAAGGAGATGTAAAAGATGCTGCATCAATGGTAGTAAACGTCTTTTTTTTTTCTATGAATTAAAAAATCATTATTTTATTTCAATTTCATTATATACCTGAACTCGACAACACAAATTGCCTTGTTGGCACTTTCAAACCCCTTACATTTAGCAGTACTCGGACAAAATATTACGGCATTTTACATCATCACGACCGATCAAATTTGCAGCTCGCAGACACCACCCATGTCCGTCTTTCTCAAAACTGCTTGGGGTAAAGTGTTCTATGAACTCTCTAGTTTAACATTATATTTCTTTGGAGAATAAATGGTTTCAATGGAAATTGCATTTTTGTTCAAAGTTGGACATAATTTTTTTCGGCGATAACATCTTCTACTACTACGACTACTTCATTGTAAATACTTTTTGGAAGGTTTTTGGTCACCCTCCCTCCTTATCTGTCTTGGTTGTGATTTTCTCTTTAAAATTCCTCACCTTGTCTACTGCAGTTCTCACCATGAACTTGCAGACATGAAGAAGCTGAGCGACATTAAACAGGGATCTTGTGTCCGCCTGAGATTTCCTGTTCCCTGAGCAAGCCTCTAAGTGTAAGGCCTTTCCAACAAAAGTACTACTACTATTATTACTACTTTTAATGGCCTCAATTATTCCTACCTTTCTGTGGGGTTGACCATGGGGTTGGTATGACCCATGTTCTTTGCAACCCGGCTGACCGAGCCCTGTTAGAATGAAGGTGATTTGGATCGGAGTTTGTAATTTGTTGAGGGTACCGGCGATACCTCATTGACTTTTGGGGAAAAAAAACGTCGTGGATTGTCCTTCCGATGGATAGCGTACATATCGATGCATCGATCTGCATACGAACACGAGGGTGTATTGTTGGCTCGAGATTCTCACCCAGGCAAGAAAGCTCATTAGTGGGTGTGCATACCTCTGAGCTATCCTACCACCCCGTAAAGCATGTAAGATTGGTCCAAAGATTGTTCATGAACCGACTGGCCAGGCCTGACGTTCAACAGAAGCTGGATATGGCAGGAATTTGTAATTTGCTCAGCATGTCAGGGTTAACCTGCCTTACTATTTGTCGTGCTTACTCTTCCTCATCGAAAGACGCCGTGGGATGTTTAAGGTCTAGCAGCTAATGCTGGCAGACAGGTCCCTAGCTTAACGTCCGTCCAAGAGACGGCGCGCTAATAGATTGATGCAACGCTCTGCCTGCAAAGCACCAATCCGACAGTTTATAGTTTGATCAGAAATCGAACCCAGATTAGACAGCTCTCTGCATCATCCTGAAGCACTCTTTTTTTTTTACTGAATTCTTCAGATCAACAGTGCTGTCAGTTTTCATAAAAATGGCCTTGCACATTGCATTCCTCAAGGAAGGATATGGAAAGAAAAGGTTAAGAATCGTGTATTTTGATGTGGTTTCTCATTGTACCATCTTTGACACTTTTAATGGATCACGTCGTTGATGAAACATTTTAGGTGTACTCCGTGCTCTGCACAACAATCGTTTGTATTTTTTGGTGTGGATTTTATTTTACCTGTCTTCTCATTCAAAATTCCCTGGCGGACATGAATAACGGAGCCCTCGTTGCTTTTGGGGGCATTTTCATGGTGAAGATTCCAATGGTTGGGGGGTTTTCATTGCCTTTCTAGTTGGAATGATATTATTTGGATTTTATTCAAGGGGTACCAGCACACAAAGGTCGACTCCTCTGCGAGCTGCCACGGAGTCTTTGAAGTCCATCAGGCGAGTACTGTCAGACTTTACCGCCACCTTATTGCCTTGTCCAAAAATATGAAAGTAAACAATGTCTACTGTTGTTTTGAAAGATACTGTAGGGTCTTCATGATGTAATTCATTGCCTTTGGAGCACCACAATGGCATCATTATTTCTGGACCTATCCCGAAGGAGTTGCATCCAGACCAGAGAGCTCAGTGACAAGTGCCCCAACTATATATATTTTTATCCCCATGTTTTTTGAAATAAACGGGCGGAGGAGCATGTTGTAATTGGCTCCGTCTTTCCATTCGTCCGTCCGTCGTGCTATATCCTCCTAAACGATTGGACAGGAATTTACCAAACTTGCTAGTTGTGATCACAACATGGCAAGAAGGTTAAAGAGCAGTTACATTTTTGGCCCTGCCCCCCAGGGTGGGGTCAAAAAAACAAAAACTGCAATTATGGGAACATTTTTAAACATTTTGAATGAAACTTTGTGTATATGCAATCAACATTGGGGAAGTATGAAATATGTTCCAATTATTTGGGATTTGACTCCTGGTTCATGCCCCAGTGGGTGGAGACTTAAGATCGCAGTGGTAAAAACAGGGAGGGGGGGGGTTAAAAAATTCAAAGTTGATATTTGGTCATTCCTGGTGGAACTTTATGCCATCTTTCAACTTTGCTTTAGGTGGGAAGTATGGCGGTTTGTGATGGCGCACCATCAAATTCACTTTGTTTTTGTTTTTATCGATATGTTTTTTTTTTGTACAATATAGAGGCTTATAGAAGAGCAAGAGGGAAGATCGATGATAAAATTGCGCCGAACTGGCAGTCCAAGAAGTGGGGCCATATTTTAACCCAACAAACAGGGGAATGAATGAACTAGAAACAGGAAAGGAATGAATGAATGAACTATAGAGGGGGGGTTTGGGGGGGGAGGGGAAGGGGGTCACTTGTATGCAAAAGATGGTTGGGTTAGGCAGGGGTAATGTGAGTAAAAAGGATTTCTGGTTGGGATGGGGAATAACTTAAGCTGGTGGTGCATGACCTTCTTGAATCCTGGAGGAAGAGTCGGTTTGAAAAGCCTCAGCGAGGCAGTTCCACAAGAAGGGACAAAAACGAACAAAAGAGTCATGGTGTGTTTTACAAGTGTGATATTTGAGAGTTTACTTGGGAGGGTTTTTTTTGTCTGCAAGAGCGAGGCTCATGGAAGCGCAAGGTTCAACTGACACTGGGGTACTGGAAATGTGGTGTGCAGTCAGTCTGGATTTTGGAGATTTAAGCAGGATGGTGTTGCTGGAAGAATCCATGTATCCTGGACTTGCTTGGGAGAGTTGGAGGACAGACAGACAGACAGACAGACAGACAGAGAGAGAGAGATAGACAGACAGACAGACAGAGTGAGAGTGAGAGTGAGAGACAGAGACAGAGACAGAGACAACGCACGCAGAGCAAGCAGTGCTGAAAAATGGACAGAACAAAACAGAGACCACTGACATGTCTGCAAGATTAAAGAAATGGACCTTGTGCTTCAGCCATGTATTTAGCTACAAAAGCCTTGTAGGTTGTGAGTAGTTGTATTTGCCCTTTTGTTTGTTTGTTTTTTATTTATTTTTTTGAACAACAACAGATTTATTTAATATGTATTAGCACATTTCATACTCGGCATGTTTCATAATGAAAGGTTTTATTTATCGGGTATCTGTCATTTTCAGTTGTATACCAGCTGTATTCATGTATGCAGATTGAATCGATATAGATGTAATCAAATGTGCAATGTTGCATTATGCAATGCAATTGATTAAATTACCAAGGGATTGTCATGCAAATGGGGAACATACTGCATAATTATTGCTTGTTGGTATTTGTGCAAAATGCCACAGATTCCTACTGTAAATACAGCCTGTTTCACACAATAATGCGCAACTTAACTCGAGGTATGTCCGGTTTCACGATTGGTCGAGATGTGGTGGAATTGCATGATAATTTCTCATTTGTAGTGAAAGCACGTATTAATCTATACTCCAGGATTCTGAAATTGAGACCATGTTGCTTTGGTCATGCAACCATACTGGAGGTGCGCAGATTTTTTGGAGGATGGAGCGAGCACGTCTTTCAAGTGGATCGTTCAAAATGTTCGATGAACTAGATACTCGCAATAGTCCAAGACGTGCCAAAAATAACTATAACGAGGTATGTATGTATTTATGTGTACGTGTGGGTAGAATATATATATATATATATATATATATATATATATATATATATATATATATATATATATATATATATATATATATATATATATACACACACACACACAAACACACTCACAGTGGAGTGCAAAGGTATGAGTTCAGCAGGAAATGTATTAATTGAGACGTGATAACAAAATAAATCATTGTAACATGAAATCTATACTAATCAATTTCAGTGTGTGTGTCTCCTCCATAACTCCAAAACCATGAAACCGAGCATCCTGAAACTTTGCATGCAAACAAAGAAAGCTCCAAGTAAATGTACGAATGAAAATTGGGTGTTTGGGGTAATTAAAACACTCCTTTTGAGCATAATTACCGGCCTTATTTAATTATGTCCTTCATCAGGTGCATCCTTCGTCACCTCGCTGTCCATAGCTGGGGTATTAATTTGCCTTTTTTTTTTTTGGCCTGCTCAACAATGCCTTGACTTGAAACAGGCCACAGCAGTTTCTTGACAGTAAAGTTGTTTTTTATTATCTCACTTTTATCACTCATATTATCGAATGCCTGTTCATCATCAAATCGCTGGATACATTGGAATGTTTATAAACACCCAGATATGCCAGCATTCCTGGCTTTATTTCATTTCCGCACATGACGTGACCTCGAGAATATCTCAAACTGAGCTGAATTACAAACGTTACACTCTGGAATTGAATTTAGCAGCAGTTCAGACTGCGAAAAAGAAATGTTAATTTGTCCAATTTGGGCATTGCTTGACATTTTGTGCGTCTCTGGGAGGTGTTCAATATGACCGATTGGCAATCACTTGCCAAGTCTGCGTTCCTTATCAACCATTTTGTTGGAGTGCTTACCTTAGTGCTTATGCCACTCGGCCACACTGCAATCTGTACTGTCCCTCTGCACTGTCAATCTGCATGACTACCTACCTGCCTGTGTTACACCCTGCAGTGTCCTGTGGTGCTAAGCCTGCTGTTTCTTAACGGTTGGATGGAGGGAAGGGATGGATGGATGGATCAAAAAGATTTTCATCCCTCACTCGTCCCTTTCTCGCTCTTGCTCTCCCCTCCTCCCCCCCCTCTTCTCTTTCCTCCTCTCTCTTGCTCCTCTCCCTTTCTCTCTATCCCTCCCATCCCTCTTTTCTCTGCGATCCCTCCTCGCTCCCCCTCCTTGCTTCCTCTCATGTTTCCTCACCCTCCTCGCTCCCCTCCCTCTTCTCTCCCCCTCCCTCTCTCTTAATATTTTAATATTCCCATCAGCAAGGCGACGGACTGTATTTGCTAGTATGTAATAAATCATTGCAATATGAAATCTCCAAGTTGCCCATTCTCCAATTTTACCACTCCATACAGTAAACCTACTTGGTATTGCTGTATCATTAAATCAATCTTGGAAACCTCACATTGTACAAATAGTCTGTCTCTAAGAAACTGGGAGTCCTGCTCAGATGTCGAAGATTCTTTTCATCTGAACAGTTGGTCCAATTATATAAAGGATTGATTCATACTGGTATGGAGTACTGCTCTCACATCTGGAAGCCTGGCGTTGGCTTACCTGTTGAGGTGGCTGGTTTAAGATCTTAGGGTCTTGAGTTTGAGCCCTTTTCGAGCCATTGAAATAACACCAGGTGGGTTGACTCAGCCCTTAATCTTCCTGAGGTTGGCAAAATGAAAGCCAGCTCACTGGGGTAATGAGCCATTTGAGTATCCTACGTCGGTGTGGTGACCCTTCCAGGATTGCACTCCTTTGCCAAATGAAACTGCCTCGGCAGCCCGATGGGCCTCACCGCGTGAAAGGAATGGTTGGTTATTATTCTCACATCTCGTGAGGTTCCAGCTCGACATACTTACTTGACAGTCGAGTCTAAAGCAATCCGACTTATCGACTCTCCCCATATGACCTCAAAACTCATCTTGCTTGAATTATGCTGTAATGTTGGCTCTTTCCCTTTTTCATAGACATTACTTTGGTTTCTGCTCCTGAGAAATGGCTGCTTGTATACTTCTGCCATCAGCTGGACCACAAAATACTTGGCAAGCCATGATGTCACCTGATTGTTGTGTGGCCGTTGACAAGTGGGTGAGCCATTATGATGTTTGTTTCTTTATCTTCACCTGAAGCTTTGGAATTCTTTACCTCCTCATGTCTTTCCTAACAGTTATAAACTGCCCTTTTCAAAAGGCAAGTTTTCCAGGTCCTTAAAAACACAGATTATTTTTCCTTCTCTTCACTTCTCTATTTCTTCGGTTCTTTTTTGCTTAAGTTAAGGCCTGGCCTTGATGACTATACAGTGCATGACTGGAGCTTTCAACATATATATATATATATATATATATATATATATATATATATATATATATATATATATATATATATATATATATATATATATATATATATATATATATATATATATATATATATATATATATATATATATATATATATATATATATATATATATTTCGGCACACCCCTTTTTTTGTTCCACCATCAGATTTTGTAACTGCATGAAATGAAACAAGCTTTGACATATATAGTAATGATATTATTGTCTTCCTTAAGAGGCCCCTCAAAATTCGTTTTGATCATTATGGTAGTTTAACAGTTCAAAAACTCCATTTGCAAAATGGGAGGAATTATTGAACAAAAAAGAAATAAAAATGTTTCCCATTTTTTTCAAGGACCACTAAGATGAGTTTGGCTTATAGAATCACGCTCCATTTGGGGAGAAAACAGTTGAGTTCATACCTGACAAATTTGCACTTTCCATGTGCCATAGTTTATTCACAAAACCATGACTTTCTGACGAAGTACAAAGTATTTCTTTGCTTTTTTTGCCGTTGGTTGCCATTTTGAAATTTTCATCGACCGATACCCGCTGCCCAGCCGGACCAACTGCCAACAAAGTATCGCCCGGTCAGTTACGGTTAAACCCAAAATCATGATCATCGTTTTAGTGTGGAGGTGAGTACTGACAGTGTACTTGGGTCTTTTCCGGGTGGGTGCGGGATTGAGCACGTGCACATAACAATCTGGCAACCCAACTTGAATTGAACAACAATGGCCGCTTGAAATTTGAACCGCCAGAAATAGCCTTCGAGCCTTCAGTGCTTCAGTGAGCCTTGAGTCTACCGCTCCGTAAAAGTACTTCTTCAACCGTCTCACAAGTAACAGTTCGATCGTGATGGCAGATGCCAATAATAATAAGGAATATGAAGACTCCTCAAGTTACTCCTCTGATGAAAATTCTGTTGCAAGCATCCCCCCAAGTCCAAGCCCGAGCCTTGATCCTAACAGTGATATTGAACATCCTCATAAAATATATTTCCATGAAAATTTCAATTGAAATCAGTCCTGTGTTGTTCACTGCTTGACCGTCAGGAGGTTGCATGGTTTTACCATTTCCCATTCCCTATTACCTACTAGAATTGAATTCAAAATGCTTCAATATGCACAAGGCGAAACTTCATTCACCCTTTATGAATATGTAGACGAAACTGATCCGGCCTTTTGGATCACTTTAAAGTAGGGTGCCCTGTAATTTTAATGCACTCTCTGGATCCTCCAGAACTCACGAATGCACACGTTGTATAGTCACTAAACTACGTGGTAATGTCATCGAAGTGGAGCTACTGCGGGACAGTTGAAGGTGAAAACCTGAAGGAGAATTATCAATGGATAAAAATGATATAATATATTGTTTAAAATACATTCATGCTATCTGTCTTTTACCATATGTTGCCAGTGACGCCCGTCGAAGACGGGCACCTTTACTAGTATGTATATATATATATATATATATATATATATATATATATATATATATATATATATATATATATATATATATATATATTATACATACTGCATACAGTGCGTATAGAAAGTCGATTTCCCCCTTTCAAATTTTTCACCTTTTGTTGCCTTAGAGCCTGGAATTTAATTGCATTAAATCAGACTTTTCCCACTAGTCCGTTTGCCACCCGTATATGTTCTGTACTCAACCTTGTTGTAATGAGAAGTGTATTGTTTTTTGATGGTTTCGTACTCACATGGGTCTATAGAGAAAATTTGGCTTGGTTGCCGGAGCGGCAACCTTGGGGAACTCCGCTAATTTGCATAAATCCATGATGGCCAACACGGATGGAGGTGGAATATAAGTTTTCAACCAATTAACTTACAATCACGTGTGATACCTCTTTTCCTTGTAACTTTGACCTGAGGAATCGATTTCTGAGGTCAATTTTGTGATGTGGGGTCAAATTCAGGGTCAAAAGTCAAGTTCAAGGTCATTTTGCCAAAAATGAAATAAAATAATAATATTTTCAGAGCGATGGTGGTCAAGCGTTTATTCAGTAACGACAATCACTCCCATTCATCATCAGAGCCGAATGCAAGATAAAGATGTTCAGTTTCCTCGTCATCTTCCACATCTGCTTCTCCTTCCTCTTCCACTTTATCTTGGTCTTCGTCTCCTGTCTTGAATGGGTTGAAGCAGGCGTCACTACAAACACAAGCGCAGTACACAGTGCATGATATCTTTCCATGGTGACAGCTGCAACGTTCAGTGCCACATGCCTTCACCGCCACCTTACAGCTGCACCGCACTACATCTGTAAGATCTTGGGGTCCTGGGCGCTGATCGGAGGTTGCTGGTACTGGGGTGCCATCTTTTATTTCCCACCCATACTTTGTGATGTCAAGTTCAGGTGGAGCCTGCTGGTCAGCAGATTTTGCAAGCATGGTCTGCATCCCTGGCTTAGTGTGGCCCTACTCCAGCATACCTGCGGGATGAGGTTGCTGGAATTCATGTGAGAGGACATGGGTAGTGAGTCGACCATTGGGTGTGAATACCTGGAGATCGAAGTTGTCAAACTACGCGAAGATGACGCCGACGGTTCTACACAACCCCATGAACTGGTGGAGAACCTGTGCATTGTCACCTAGTGGACAAGTGGCCGATTTTCGGAATCTCAGGGCCTCATCGTACGAGGTCGTGAAGCCATGCTCATGAAGGAGTTTGAGAAGTTCGGAACTGCCATGCTGGTGCAACAGTTTGACGGCCAGTCCTAATGTTGTCTGATTTCTGGTACCTGTAACATGATTCTGAATTGACTGGCTCAGGCTCAAAGATTTCTTGGTCACTTTACCACCGGAGACTAGGTCCAAAGCCAACTTAAATAAACTTGGGCTGGTCGCCTTGATTGTGTTGGCCTGTGTAAACTCTGATAGGTCGTAATTGGCACTGTTGTACTTGACCAACCGTGCCTCATGCTTGATCTGCCTCACCATGGAAGCAATGCTCCTCTCATCCATATCGTCTACCTTAACTATCTTGAGACTTTTAGCAATGAACTCACAGAAACCAACAATGGCAGCACAGCCATCTACCCGAACAACGATAACATCCTTACTCATGCAGTCAGTCAACTTGCTAAGCATGTCACATCTAGTGAGCTTGCCACCTCGATCCGAGTACAGGGAATGCAGTTCAACACTATTCCAAATTCTGGACCTGTCTCGGTTCATGTATTCAGCGACTTCCTTCAGAGCACTTTCATGTGCACTACCAGTTGGCAAATCGGCATATGTGGGGACTTTCGTGAAACTGTTACAGCAGCAGCCATGGTATTTGCACTCAGCAGAAGGTAGATCAGAAACAAAAGCAAGGTGCAACTTGACCCTTCTAGCGACATCATCATTACGCTGCTCAGCAACATCAAGGAGCATATCTTTAATAGTTGGGAGTGGGTTACGTTCTGTGTCAAAACGTTCTTTGGTCATACACTCACGAACATGGTCCCATCTTTCTGGATGTCTATCATCAATGGGTAAACATTCCTCACTACAGAACATACAATCACGTTTGTACTCAAACACACCTTTGTCAGCTACCTTAGCATGAGACCTTGTAGTTGTCCTTACACCCTCATCTTCAGCCTTTCTTTTCTGTGACTTTCTCACTCTCTCAATTTTTTATTTTGATGTACAAGTACAGTAGCAACCTTTGTGGCAGGTGATGCTTGTCGCATCTCCACCAACATCAATAATGTTCTGTAGCTTAGCCTGCAGGTCCCCATCTCTACGGGATTTGGCGCACGAAATGAGCTTCTTGATCCCGACCTCACTGAATTTCGTTTCTTCTCCACCTCCGTGACACACCGGGAGAAGACACCTTGAGTCAGCCATCATACGTTTCTCTGAAAAGAAGAAGAGGTGAGATTAGAATCAACGGGATCGTTCATCAACTATCGAGTCGGAGTTATCTGCAGTTGATGCAGGGGTCAAAAAGTTTTAAACCCCTCAATAATCCAAAAATGACATTGAACTTGACCTTTGACCCTGAATTTGACCCCGAACCACACAATTGACCTCAGAAATCGATTCGTCACCTCAAAGTTATACGGAAAATATGTATCACACGTGATTGTAGGTTGATTGGTTGAAAAGTTATTTTCCACCTCCGTCCGTGGTGGCCATCTTGGATTTATCCAAATTATCGGAGTTCCCCAAGGTTGCCACTCTGGCAACCAAGCTAATTTTTTTCTATCGACCCATGCGAGTACGAAACCATCAAAAAAACAATACACTTCTCGCAACAACAAGGTACTCAACCTGGCAACTGGGCTACACCTTTATTTACACATCGTAACCCACAACTTCCAAATGAAAAACAAATTCTTCAAATTTCAGAAAATTAATTAAAAATACAAAACTACAATATCTTGGTTGGATAAGTGTCAATCAACCAAGTGAGTTAATACTTGGTGAAAGCAGCTTTGACAGCAATTACAGCTGTAAGTCTGTTGGGATCGGTCTCTACCAACTTTGCACATCTTGATTGGGCAACATTTGCACATTCTTCACAACTAAACTATTCTAGCTCAGTCAAGTTGTGTGGGGAGCGTTGATGGACCGTAAACTTCAAGTCATGTCACAGATTTTCGATTGGATTTCAGTCGGGGCTCCGACTGGGCCACTCAAGGGCATTTATCTTTTTATTCCTGAGCCACTCCAGCAGAGCTTTGGCTGTGTGCTTTGGGTCGTTGTCATGTTGAAAAGTAAACTTCGGTCCCAATTTCAGCTTTCTTGCAGAGGGCAGCAGCTTTTCTTCTCCTCTGATCAGTCTCCTCCTTACTTGGTCGTACAGTTTGGAGGGATGGCTTGATCTAGGCAGGGGCTTGGTGGTGCCATATACCTTCCACTTCTTAATGATTGTCTTGACTGTGCTCCAAGGGATATTCAAGGCCTTTGAAATATTTTTATACCCATCCCCTGATCTGTGCCTTTCCACAACTTTATCCTTTTTTTTGAAAAAAGTCTTTTTTTGAAAGCTCCTTGGGAGCCCATGGTTGAGTCTTTGCTCTGAAATTCACTACCCACCAGAGGAAACCTACAAGAACAGCTGATTTTATTTTGAAATAATCAGAATCACTACAATTTAACACAGGTGGAGGCCAATTAACTTTGTGTGTGATTTTGAAGGTGATTGGCTGCACTTGAGTAAATTAACAATTGCTATTATAAGGAGGGTGGACACTTATCCAACCAAGATGTTCTAGTTTTGTATTTTTAATGAATCTTCTGAACTTTGTAAAATTTGTTTTTCACTTGGAAGTTGTGAGTTACGATGTGTAAATAAAGGTGGAAAAAGTTTGATTTCATGCAATTTAATTCCAGGCTCTAAGGCAACAAAAGGTGAACATTTTGAAAGGAGGTGTAGACTTTCTATAGGCACTGTATTTTGTGGTTTATTTCAGAAGTAGATTGGAGGGTTTGCATTCTGGTCCTTTCAGATGGAGACGGTGAGTGTGTGGGATTTGTCAGAATCGAAAGACATATTCCGAGTGTGTGACCACGTTGTGATTCTATCAATGCCTGAAGAGTGAGTGGAGGCTGCTGTTTGCCTATCTGAAGGATGAAGGATGTCACGACACAGGGTGGAGTCGTTAGCAAATATATAAAGACAGTTTTTCAGAGTCAGATATATTTGATGAAGATGTGGAATAGGATGTGGGTCCAGAATACATACTTGGAGGACTCCAGCATTAACAGGGACGGGAGATGAAAGGATTCCGTTGAGACACATTGACCACAAGACTGGAGGAAGTCAAGAACCCAAGGGTGGAGTTGGCCTTGGATCCCATAGGCAGAGAGTTCGGAGAACAAGGCCAGGTGCCAGACTGTATTGAAGGCTCAATAATACAAATGATACCACAGGGTCAGTCCAAACCGAGAAAGATTAAAGGTAAATGTGCTACCTCTGCACCATCCTGTCAGACTTAAACATTTCAAAGTTTACAAACCTCTGACAAAAACCAATAATTGCACTCCCCCCTTCCCCATCCCCCTTTTCTGCCATAAATTTTCAATTGGAATGATTTTCAATATTGCTCGATTGCTGGATTAGCAAAAAGACTAAAACATTTACCCCACACCTCTGTTATTGTCATATCAGGTCAGATTAGATCTGTCACATGCCTCAGGTACTATGTGAACCTGTACTAACCTGTTTCATGGTCAGATTGGTGGTGACTAAACAGTCTCCCCCCCCCGACCCCCCCCTACCCACCACCACCAGGTTTCCTGGTGAGGATGGTGTATGGATATGGACACCCAGCAGGATTAAAAACAAAACCTGTCAAAGGGTAGAGGAGCTCCAAGTGAGCCAAAGACCATCCATATCTAACACCCAACTGTATCTGCGAATTTCTTCCTGCAGTTCCGTTACTTTTTGGAGAAGGTTGGTAGCAAGATTTGCACTCCAGCCAATGTCAAAAACTTCATTCCACAAAACCAACAAACACAAAGAAAATCGAAAACCCACTCCGTAGGAGTACCTGCTGTACTGCTGTCCTTCGCAAGGCAGTTCACCAGATGATGGGATTGGGGCAAAGCCTGCTGGACCCCCATTACTTGATGATAGCAGGAAAAGCATGGGGTAAACTTCCTGGGTCACATTGTGGTGGTGTGTGGTGGAGTTGTGCTGAGGTGTCATCCACAAGAGGGTGGTCTCCTTGGGTTAACCTGAGGTGGTCCCTTCAAGTGGGTGCCTGGAATGTCCTGTCCCTAAGAGAGGATGATCATCTCACCTGAAGCGTTTCAACATCGGTGTTGCAGCACTCTCTGAGGTTCAATGACCGGATCGTGGTGAGATCATGGTTGGTGGTTATATTTACTCTTGGTCTAGTTGCTCTGATGGTTACCATGCCCAAGTAGTTGCTGTAACTGTGACCAATAAGATGAATCCAATGATAATTGAGGTAACACCGGTCAACGAGCGTATTATGAGATGAAGAATTCGTCACTCCTTGGTTGTAATTTCCCTGGTCTCTGCACATGCACCGACTGAGGAGAGTGCTCTCACTAAGAAGGATGCATTCCATGCCACGCTTGAGTGTGTGGTTGATCAGTGCCCCAGGCGAGATCCTCTTCTTGTCTTGGGGGATTTCAATGCATCGACTGGCACTGAAAAGGATGGTTATGAGACGTGTTGGTCCCCATGGGTCAGGAACTATGAACCAGAATAGCACTAAGTTCCATGACTTTACAAGAAGTCATGGAATTAGGGTGCTGGTGCATGGTTTCAGCATCCACAGACTCATCGCTAGACTTGTAATTCAAACACTGTTGGTGTGGCAAAGAAGATTGACAATGTGCTCGTTGATTGTCACTGGCGGATGATCCAGAACTGCAGGGTCTGTTCCTCAGTAGCAACCACCGGCTTGTTGTAGCATCTCTGAAGTTTCAGCTTCAATCTGGGAGAATGGTACCATCTCAATCTCGGCCGGATGTTAGCAATCTCAAGGATGAGAGGGTAGCTGAGGAATTTGTGAACAGGTTGAGTCAGGATTTGGGGGTGGGGGTGGGGGAGGGGGCTGGGTGCTTTTGGGAATCCTGAAGAGTAGTGGAGTGCCATCAAGACTTACCATCCTTGATGTTGCTGGTGGATGTTTTCAAACTCACTGTCGGACGGAGAAGAATTTTCTCTCTCAAGGAACACTGGATACCATTAAGCAGCGTCGCAGGGCCAGGCTTAATGACAGAGCTGAGCTGTTCAGGGAGTTAAGGCATAAAACTGTATATGCGCTGAGGGTGGACAAGGGGGCCTATGTGTGAGGAATCTGTGAGGGGGAAGAGCATCCCTGTGGTTAAGTAATGCTTGTCCTGCTTCCAGGGGAATTTGTGCCTTGTGTTCCTCCAAGGGAATGTCAAGATCTCTGACCTTGATTTCACCGATGATGCAGTCATCTTTGTGGAGACTGGATATCCTTTTGGGGGCCTTGGAGGTGCTGAATGAGGAGTCAGAGGTACTGGGATTATGGGTTTTGTGGGCAAAACGAAAATCGAGGCTTTCAATGACATCTTGAATGCTGCTATCTTGTCTGTACCCATTAGTGGTGAGGATGTTGGTCATGGAGAGATTCACTTGCCTTTGCAGTGATATTCATTCTCAGCTGGCTGTGAGCCAGAAGTCGATTTTCATCTGGGTCGGGCATGGGGAGTTGTATATTCACTGGATCATTGGATGTGGTGCATCGGTACCTGTGCAGGAGGTCGAAAGTCTGATTCTTCAGGTCCTTGGTGTTTCCAGTCTTGCTCTACGGATGTGAGACTTGGACTCTGACTAAGGTTCTGAGATGGAGATTTAACTCCTTCGGTACCAGGTCTCTTCGGAGAATCCTTGGCTATCGCTGGTCGGACGTTGTGCCCAATGTGTGGTTGCTGAGAGAGACTCAAATTGGATTTGTTACCTTATAGGCTGTGAGTGGAAGCTGCGGCTGTATTGGCAAGTGGCTCGTTTTACTGATGCTGATGCTGCTCACGAGATTCTCTCAGCGAAGGAGCCTCATGAGTGGAGGAATCCAATGGGCCAACCACGTGCCTCATGCTAGCAACAGGTTGATCAGCATCTGCAAGGAGATGGGGATGGACCTGGCATCTGCCTGGGGGATGGCCAGACGGAGGCCCCTGGGGTACCGGCAGAAAGTGGATGCAGCGACGCGCTGCTCTGGCGCATGCTCCCATACCTGACCTGACACCTCTGTGCGCATGCACACTCAGGACGAGATTCCGTACAATTTGCCAAATTGAGAGCTAAGCTATTGCTAAACTGCAGGTTAGTGTGATGATTCATGTTTCATTTCATGTTATATCGTGTTCAAAATATAAAATTCAATTGAAATTCAGTAGTTCCTCGATCATAGACTGACATCTGTGGACAGACAAACAGACAGACAGACAGACAGAGTGAACTAATTGCCCCCGCTTTGCACTTTGCATTTGGGGTTATGAGAAATAACAACGAATTTTGATGCAGGCGGAGGCCATTCGCCCCATGATGCCTGCGCGACACCAACACCAGACCAAACAAATCTGTTTCAGGCCACAGATCCAATCACTACACATGTATATGTTGAAGTAGATGACATCGATGAAAAAGAAAAAGGAAAAACAGAATACAAGGAAAAAAAGGGAAAAGGAAGAAAAATATTTTAAAGTTTGTTTCATTAATTTGATCTTGTATGGAGGAAAGGAACTGTCAAACGGAAGCCCATTTGTAACACAGAGCTTGAAGAGAGATTTGGGCAGCTTTGATGTCTGAGTAGTGAGCCATTCCACAACCAAATCGCAATTCTAAATCTGACAACAGTACTTATTGCATATGGTCATGCACAGGCAAGCACCATTACATGTAACCACTTTATACAATTTTAAAAGATTTTTTTTAAAGCTTGTGCATTTATCTTGGAACGTACATCAAGCAATGCAAACTGTGTGAACCAGGCAACAAAGGAGAACAGTCTCGCTTGTAATTGTATACATCCTGGTGAGCTCCTTTAAAGCCATGCACAATAACTGACACAGACACTGAGCATAATATCGAAAGGAGCACATTTAACAATGTAACTTTCAGAACGAGCTAAATTATCTGGATTGCAGAGGGAAGGTCAGGGTACGAGTCTGCATCTAATTCAGGCACACTGCGCTCTTGGCACTCGTGGAACTCGACCCGTAAAGTGGAACTAAAACATTGGATTTGACTTCAAACAAGCATATATATGGCTATCTTTGGAAGCTTGGCATACTGGAGGCCACAGGCCACATTTACTGATCACACAATGGATTCACCTCAATAGTATACACTTACATGAATATCCAGAAAAGCTGCCCTCAACCAGGACAGGAATTTAGAATTTCAATCGAGGCAACACCTTTAACTAAAAAAAAAAAGAGCACAAAGGACAAAATCAATGGTGGCTGTGTGGGCAGCACTTCTGAATACTGCACTGGACATTCGATGGGTGTTGTTAGAATGATTTGTACTTGCTAATCTTTTTTTTTTTGTTTAACCTAATGTATTAACCTAATGGTGCAAGAAAATGGTTCCAGCATGAGCCGACTTAGCAGAAAGTTACAAAAACACCCTCGATTGTGTAAATCCTCCTTTTCTTCATTTTGGATTATTTTAATAAATCGGGCATTCATTTGGGTGCGTCGACAGGATGTCATTCATTCCAAGGTAATAATAATAATATTAATAACTGGAAGGGCACTCGGTAGAGCGCATACCTCCGCCACGCAATGTCTGATCCACGAGAACATATCGGGCCCAATCCATTTTTGAAATGCAGTGTCGTGCTATATTTCGTTTTTTTAAGCCAGATCTCTCAATGGTGAAGAATCATTAAAAAAAATTCGAGTAGTCGGATCAGGATTCGGATCTTCAACACGATCGAATCAATTTATATTTATCATATTTATCATATATTTATCAATATATGTATATGTTGTTGTTCGTCTTTCGGCTGCTCCCTTTAGGGGTCGCCACAGCGGATCATCCGTTATGATCCGCATACTGATTTGGCACAGGTTTTACGCGAGATGCCCTTCCTGACTAGAAGGGTATATATATATGTATGTATGTATGTATGTATATATATATATATATATATATATATATATATATATATATATATATGTATATATATGTATATATATGTATATATATATATATATATATATATATATATATATATCTATATATATATATATATGTATATGTGTATATGTGTATATGTATATGTATATATATATATATATATGTATATGTATACATATATTTATATATGTATATATGTATATGTTTATATGTATATTTGTATATGTATATGTATATGTATATATATATATATATATATATATATATATATATATATATATATATATATATATATATATATTTATTGGTGTAGAAACGGATATTTGGAACAACAGAACTTCAATATGGATACAAACAAACATGACATAATAGTGACCGAAGCTTTTCATGCTGCACTCTTCAGGGTAAGATCGCAGCAACTGAAGGAGGAAGTGAAGGTGCATGCTGATATGTTCAGGATATTGAGCCGAGGTCGGAACTCGTTTCATTTGCGTATGTTGGAAGCAACCTTCATCCTCACCACCCATCCAATATTCTGTCGTCAAAAGGAATTTGTATGATCTCTGTGTCTCTTTCAGCATGGAAATATCAAGGGAAGTACGGTAACAAATGGTGAATTGATCTCAGGGGAAACCCATCCCCCCTCTGTCCAGGATGTTGTTGCAAACGTCAATCATTGATGAACTCTAATCCAGCCAATGGGAGCTCGAGGTGAAGATGATGAGCCAACCAATGAGCATTCGGATTAACCATGACGTCATTATGGTTGAACCAATCAGTGTCTACCTTATAGAGACTTGCGCATGTAAGCACACGCCTTCACTTCCTCCTTCACTTGCTGCGATCTTACCCTGAAGAGTGCAGCACGAAAAGCTTTGGTCACTATTATGTCGTGATTGTTTGTATCCATATATAGGTATGTCCCGGTTAGAATAGGTGTACCATATCCATGTATCTCATAAGAGGCGACCAGGGTTGCGTCAGGAAGGGCATCCGGCGTAAAAACCTATGCCAAATCATTATGCGGACAACAAAACGAATTTCCATACCGGATCGGTCGAGGTCCGGGTTACCAACGACTGCCACCGGTATCGGTGGTCAGCAGGGTACCAGTGGAAATTGTGCTACTGCTGGGCGAAGGAGGAGAAGGAGACGGGGAAGGCGAGTCCGGAGGCAGTGGGAGAGGGGGAAGGGTAGAAGTGTGGAGGTGAGAGTTGGAACTCTGAATGTTGGGACGATTACTGGAAAAGGGCGAGAGTTGGCTGATATGATGGAGAGAAGAAAGGTGGACATACTTTGTGTACAAGAGATCAAGTGGATGGGGAGTAAGGCTAGGAGCATTAGAGATGGTTTCAAACTGTTCTAGCATGGTGTGGATGGGAGGAGAAATGGTGTCGGGGTAATCCTGAAGGAAGATTATGTCAAGAGGGTATTGGAGGTGAGGAGAGTGTCTGACCGAGTGATGAGTGTGAAGTTGGAAATTGAAGGGGTGATGATGAATGTCATCAGTGCATATGCCCCACATATGGGGTGTGAGATGGAGTATAAAGAAGATTTCTGGAGTGAGTTAGATGAAGTGGTGGAGAGTGTATCCAAGGATGAAAGAGTGGTGATTGGAGCAGATTTCAATGGGCATGTTGGGGAAGGGAATAAAGAGGATGAGGAGGTGATGGGTAGGTACGGTGTCAACGAGAGAAATGTGGAAGGGCAAATGGTGGTAGAGTTTGCAAAAAGAATGGAAATGGCAGTGGTAAATACATATTTCAAGAAGAAGGAGGAACACAGGGTGACATACAAGAGTGGAGGAAAGTGCACACAGGTGGATTACATCTTAAGCAGGAGATGCAACCTGAAAGAGATTAGAGACTGTAAGGTGGTGGCAGGGGAGAGTGTAGCTTGACCACATCGATTGGTGGTCTGTAGGATGATTTTGGAGGTGAGGTTGAGGAAGAGAGTGAAGGCTGAACCAAGGTCCAGATGGTGGAAGCTGAAGGAGGAAGACTGTTGCATGGAATTTAGGGAGGAGGCAAGACAGGTGTTGGATGGTGGTAAAGATGGGAGGGATGATTGGGCAACTACAGCAGAAGTAGTGAGAGAGATAGCTAGGAAGGTACTTGGTGTGACATCTGGACAGAGGAAGGAAGATAAGGAGACTTGGTGGTGGAATGAGGAAGTACAGGAAAGTATAAGGAAGAAGGGGTTGGCGAAAAGGAAGTGGGATAGTCTCAGAGATGAAGAAAGTAGGCAGGAGTACAAGGAGTGGCGGCGAAAGTCAAAGAGAGAGGTGGCAAAGTCTATGGAAAAAAAGACAAAGAGAGAGGTGGCAAAGGCTAAGAAAAAGGCATATGACGAGCTGTATGAGAAGTTGGATACAAAGGAAGGGGAAAAGGATTTATACCGATTGGCAAGACAGAGGGACCGAGCTGGGAAGGATCTGCTGCAGGTTCGGGTGATAACGGACTCAAATGGGAATGTGCTGACAAGCGAGGAGCGTGTGTTGAGAAGGTGGATGGAGTACTTTGAGGAGCTGATGAATGAAGAAAATGAGAGAGAGAGAGAGAAGGTTGGAAGAGGTGGAGATAGTGAATCTGGAAGTGGGGTGGATCAGTAAGGATGAAGTGAGGACTGCTATGAAGAAGATGAAAAGTGGAAAGGCGGTTGGCCCAGATGGTATACCAGTGGAGGCATGGAAGTGCTTAGGAGAGATGGCAGTGGGGTTGTTAACCATATTGTTTAATAAAGTCTTGGAAAGTGAGAGGATGCCGGAGGAGTGGAGATTAAGTGTACTGGTTCCGATTTTCAAGAACAAGGGTGATGTGCAGAGCTGTGGAAATTACAGAGGGATAAAGTTGTTAAGCCACACCATGAAGTTGTGGGAAAGAGTAGTGGAAGCTAGGTTGAGAGGAGAGGTGACGATCTGTGAGCAGCAATATGGCTTTATGCCAGGAAAGAGCACCACTGATGCGATGTTTGCTTTGAGAATGTTGATGGAGAAGTATAGGGAAGGCCAGAAGGAGTTACATTGTGTGTTTGTGGATTTCGAGAAAGCTTATGATCGGGTGCCAAGAGAGGAGTTGTGGCATTGTATGAGGAAGTCGGCAGTGGTGGAGAAGTATGTGAGGATGGTGCAGGATATGTATGAGGATAGTGTGACAGCGGTGAGGTGTGTGGTAGGAATGACGGACCGGTTTATGGTAAAAGTGGGATTGCACCAAGGATCGACTCTGAGCCCTTTCCCGTTTGCAATGGTGATGGACAGGTTGACGGACGAGATCAGACTGGAGTCTCCATGGACTATGATGTTCGTGGATGACATCATGATCATCTTGAGAGAGGCTGAGGCTCCCATCCAGGGAGGCTGAGGCTCCCATCATGATCTCCCATCCAGGGAGAGGCTGAGGCGAGCCTCGAGAGGTGGAGGTACGCACTGGATATAAGGGGAATGATAGTCAGTAGGAGTAAGGTGGAGTTCATGTGCGTAAATGAGAGGGAGGGTGGTGGTATGGTGCTGTTGCAAGGAGTTGAGGTGGGGAAGGTGGATGGGTTTAAATACTTGGGATCAACTGTCCAAAGTAACGGAGAGTGTGGGAGAGAAGTGAAAAAGAGAGTACAGGCAGGAAGGAGTGGGTGGAGAAGAGTTGCAGGAGTGATTTGTGACAGAAGGGTAGCTGCAAGAGTGAAGTGGAAAGTATATAAGACGGTAGTGAGACCAGCTATGTTGTATGGTTTGGAGGCGGTGGCACTAACAAAAAGACAGGAAGCGGAGCTGGAGGTGGCATAGTTAAAGATGCTGCGATTCTCGTTGGGAGTGACGAGGATGGACAGGATAAGGAATGAGTATATTAGAGGGACAGCGCAGGTAGGACGGTTTGGAGACAAAGTGAGAGAGGCGAGATTGAGATGGTTTGGACATGTGCACAGGGGGGAAGCGGAGTATATCGGGAGAAGGATGCTGAGGATGGAGCCGCCAGGCAGGAGGAGAAGAGGAAGGCCAAAGAAGAGGTTCATGGATGCGCTGAGGGTGGAGATACAGGCGGTTGGAGTGTCAATGGAAGATGTGGAGCATAGAGCGAAATGGAGACAGTTGATCCACTGTGTTGACCCCTCGTGGGAGCAGCCGAAAGAGTAAGAAGAATATATATATATATATATATATATATATATATATATATATATATATATATATATATATATATATATATATATACACAAATTGTTGTGTTTCTGGAAAGCGCATGCCTCAAAGGCAGTGGCACCCAATGTACAGTGATCCCCAGACAGTTATTTCATTCGTACACATGCAGTTAGACCTTTCCCTCATGTCTAATGGGTAAACGGGATGAAGTTCGTTGTGTGGGTCTCAGAGTTAGGTCTGATTATATCTCTTTCTTCCTTTCCGCCATCAGCAATGCCACCTTATAGGTACGTATGAATGTCCTCGCGAAGGCCAACAAAAGCATCAACACCACGATGGCAGACCCGTGTGCAGCCCCGTGATAACTACCATCACTGTACGGGAAGTGCATGGCGCACATCTTTGTTCAGGTCTGTGTGCTGGTTCACATCGGTGTCTTACCATAGATCTTCGCTCGACACCGTGGCCACCAATATCTCCCGCAGACGGTGGGCATCTTCTCTCACCTCTGCCGCATGGCATACAGACGAAGCAAGCACATTGATCAGCACCAACCACAGTGCACTGGGGGTGCCAAAGCAGGCATGCAGGGCTGATGCGGCCCTCGGCCAGTCGCCGGAGCATGGCCCAGGAGTTCGGTGCAAGGCGATTCATATCGCGGGGTTCGGAGTGAAACGATTCCGCAGCTTGGCCATGTCTCACCGGATGTAAAATAAGGCCGCTTCCAGCCGTGGCAGCTGGGTCACGCAGTTGCTGGAGTCCAATGGGAGCGCCCGATTCAGGTGATGACGCATCGATTCGGGTCGTCTCCCCCACCCTGCATGATGGATCTTATGAAAGAAGATCGCAAAGCCGTTTGTGAGTGCTCGCCTTGCTTCAAAAGCTGTGATCTCTGCATTCGCCTGTTGCCCCACCTTCCTCACCTCCCTTCTCGCTTGCTGACTCCCGCTTCTCCACCCACCCACCTGATTCTGACTGCCTCTCGCCGTTGGCACAACCCACTCACCTGGCTCCATCTAAAGTCCTTCCTCATGCCAGACGACCTCACTCATTCTCTGAACGCTGCGCCGGCTGTGCTGTACGCGCTGCGCCGGCACCATAACCAAGCAGATGACGTGCCAGCTCTCAAGGAGGGATCGCTCGGCAGAGCGTCCCCCCAAAACGTACTTGGTAGCACAGTCGGTAAACCGCATACTGATTTGATTTGCTTGTTTTGTTGTCCCACCACACATTTCTTTCTATCCCTGCTTTTAGGCCCTGTCACACCTTGACGTTTTAGCCAGCGTATGGCAAGGTATCAAAATGTATGTAAAACACTGACATACGCTCAACTATTGATATTTTTTCCAGTTTTGGACGTATTCATGATGAGTTGGATGTATGCCTAACGTATTAGTAACATACACAGAACGTTTCGATAACATATCGATAACTTATATCAACGAATGCTGAGCGTGTTGTCAGCGTTCACAACCTATGCCCAACGATAGTCTAACTTCTGCATAGCGCGGCAGCGTATCGCTGACGATCACGTGGCATAGCCTATTAAAAGGCTGCGGCTCGACGATTCAAATCATAACCGCACTAGACATCGAAGTGTCAAGCCGCTGTCACACCTTGACGTTTTAGCCAGCGTATGCCGACGTATGAAAAATTTGCCGAATACGCTGGCACACGTCGAATACGTTATGGGTAAGTTTTGTATACCTTAAGAGAACGCTGAAGCACGCTGGCATATGTCGTTGTACACCGAGTACGTCGACAAATTTTCAGCATGTTGAAAATTTTTCGACGTATGCCAGCGTATGATGCACACGTTTCGCATACGCTGGCCATAAGTTGTAGGCACGTTACGCGATCGTTGACACACATCGACACACGTTACTTGTAAGTTACTCATTAGTCGAAACACGTCGAATTAATGTTTAGCGTCAGTGTTCCAGATTCCCTGTTTTTTTTTTTTCCTTTTTTTTTTCTTCGGTATGACGGTGATGTTGACACTTCGATTCTTAGTGCGGTTATGATTTAAATTGTTGAGCGGCAGCCTATTAATTATATTATAGTATAACCGCACTAGAAATCGAAGTGTCAACATCACCGTCATACCGTAGAATAAAAAATAAAATAAAATAAAATAAAAACCAGGGAGTCGAGAACACTGACGCTAAACATTACCTCGATTTTGTTCGACTTATGAGTAACTTACAAGTAGCGTGTGTCGACGATTGCATAACATGCCTCCAACACGTTACTCATAGGTTAGAAATATGTTTCGGGTATGCTAAACATTACCTCGACGTGATTCGACTCATGAGTAACTTACAAGTAACGTGTGTTGACGTGTGTCAACGATCGCGTAACGTGCCTACAACTTATGGCCAGCATATGCAGAACGTGTGAGTCATACGCTGGCATACGTCGAAAAATTTCAAGCATGTTAAAATTTGTCGACGAGCTCGGCATACTACGACATATGCCAGCGTACTCCGACATATGCCAGCGTACTGCGACATATGCCAGCATACTACGACGTATGCCAGCATGCTCTTGATGTATACACAACTTACTCATAACATATTCGACGTGTGTCAGCGTTTTAGACAATTTTTCATACGTCGGCATCGGCCTGGACTTTATTCCCGACGATCCGTTCTTTTCGCCAATACGTTCCTTGCCAGTGTCACTCGGCTGCATCTGATCCGGTAAGGTGACCCGGTTCAGACAAGGCGTACCGAGGGCGTGTCCCCTGGTAATTAGGTTACGTGATTATTTTTAGGTAACCGGATAAACCTTAGACGGAGGACCCTAAGTCACGTGGTTTAGTTATTGGCGTTCATGGTCGGTTAACGACCCGCCGCATCTTTGAGTTATTCTTGTGTGATGGCCTGCGATTCCAGAGAGTCTGGTGGGATCCCAAGATAGCTTCCCTCCCTCGTGATCTTCTAACCTCGACCCCTGGCCACAACTATATATATATATATATATATATATATATATATATATATATATATATATATATATATATATATATATATATATGCATTAGTTTCATTATATTATGATATATTGTAATGGTTATGGGGGTGGGGGGATCATTTATTAGTTTTAACGTGCGGACCGCAATTTGTCTTCATATTGTTTCTGAACGTTTTACCTCCACCACCGAAGGTGGACAGAGGTTATGATTTCACCCCTGTCTGTTTGTCTGTGTTTCTGTGAGCAGGATAAGCCAAAAAGTTGTGGATGGGTTCGGATGAAATGTGGTGGACAGTTTGGGTGTGTGTCACAGACGAATTACTTCGGTTTTTGTGAAGATCCGGATACTGTAATTTTTAAAGTCGTTCTTCACCATTGAGAGACAGGGTCAAAAATGATACGTGGTGCGATCTCTCAAAAAGTTAATCGACGGATTCAGGCAAAAGTTAGAGGACATGTTGCGTGTGTGACAAGGAAGAAGTGATTCAATTTTGGTGAAGATCTGGATCTGGCCTATCAGTGGGATACAAAACGTAAACTGTTCAGCCTGGTGGAGGTTTGCACTCTCCTGAGTGCCGTTTTACTTGTATTCTTTGTGTACGGATAAGTTTCCATGTTTCTTTTTGCATCGCTAAGATAGGGCATTGTAACCTTCAGTGGCCACAGAAGGGAACGGTGTTCTGCCAGGTGTCTCTTACTTCAAACACTCGGCGAGGCAGGGCAAGTGAGGATGGAGTCACATGGCATTTTCCCTCACATCCATGAAGGAAGAAAGCTCCTCCCTCACAGTTATCCATCAACATGGGGAAGCTGGACCTCAGACCATTCCCTTTCCATGATCCATAGAGCATCTGGGTCGCTATTGAATTGTTGTTGTCAGGATGGAGACTTGCCACAGGGGAGGTGTGAAATATGCACCAGGTGCTGGAGATGGAAGAGTTGGTTCTGGTAAATATTGCTCTGGGTTCTCAGACCAGATATGAGAAGAGTTCCCTCATGTGGGAAACTTCTGGCTCGTATTGATACCCGTTACCTGCCTGCCCGCTAGTTCTCTCACTCACCCAGGTCTGTGTGAATGGTTATTGTGTGTGTGTTCACCCTGAAAGCTGTTAGTCCAAGATTTCCATCTTTCATCCAAGATTTCCATCTGTGTTTGTTCTGTCCATGAATAAATATTTATTTATTTTTCTTTTGTGAGCCTGTGGACATGTCTGCCCACCATATTTCCCATGAAAACTGTTTTGGTTTTATCGAGTATCCCTGGGGGATTAAGCTGGATTAATTACCCTAATCATATAAAATCATGGTATTTTGCCTAATTTGGAGTACAAAGTACATTCTCCACTCGGGAATGCTTTGTCCTAAAATGCTACAAGCATGGTCAATTACGGAGTTAATCTTCGGCATGGTTGCAGGTCTCCACTACAATTGTGGTAAAGCGTTTGACGTGGGGGGCCCCAAACAAGTCACCTGTATGGGGGGCCAGACATGTGCCAATATTGTAGATATTTTGAATGCCGACATAAAGACAGATGTGTGTAAGCATGAAGATACCATCTTAGTACATCCCTATGCTGGAGTTAATCTATGCATTCTGCATCTCTTTGAACAAGAGTTATAATCCACATTATCATAAAAAGGTAAATCAGAAAGACTGTTGATCCTAGCACAACCATTTTATAAAGAGCTTTCTTAAGCTCTTTCACCAGTCTGAGGCTTCTCAAGTTCTCATTGATAACCACAGCACATCGGTGCACTTTTAGAATCTGTTGTTACGCACACCATGTCGTTCAATCAACATTGTGTATAAATATGAAGGTTGCACAGTCATTATTGCGGTGGAGCTGCGCCACTAGTGCAATTTAAAATATGTTGGCTTAAGAACGAAGGAAGCTGATGGTTGGTTTGCCATTTCCAACCCAGTGGGATCCTCATTTGAATCTGCGATCACCATGTTACAATACAGAAGTTGTCAACCTAGAATCCCATTGATGGAACTATTTGGAATTTTCTTTTCTCCAGAAAAGTTGTCACAACAAACAACATTTTGTGTTTCAAGCAAAATCTATTCATACACAACAAAATTTTTGAGGGTTATACGCTGAACTAACCAGATTATGATGGCATGCTCATGAGCAGTTTTAAACTCTGTCACAAAATAATCAGAAAATTGATGCTGATGATTACCAAAGAAACTAAATTTCCACTTACACAAATTGTCCTTAATCTTCAGAAGGTAAATTAGTTACCCATGGAAATGAGTAAGATGGGTTCAATTATAATGGCTTTGAAATTGCCACAAAGGCCACAACATAGTCAGAGTCAATTGAAACCCTTGGCTGCCATTAATTTGCTGTGAGCGCACCCAATTTACACAGCACTGTGCAATTATATTATATATGTATGTATGTATGTATGTGTGTGTGTGTACACACACACACACACACACACACACACACACACACACACACACACACACACACACACACACACACACACACACACACACACACACACACACACACACACACACACTGTTCTCATTCTATTTTTACCTTTTCCAAATTTCTCGACCGGAACGTACAGTTCAATCACACCTAATGCTTCATAAAGACCAAGGAGCTTCCCGTCCAGTACATTTTATCCAAGTTTCTCTCTCAAAGGCAAATTAATTGGGTAACACCACTTTACCTTCACACCGTGTTCCCGAACATATTGCCATCATTTTTCTGTGGGAACACAGGTCCTGTGTTTGGGCCACGGCGTTCCGACTTGGATTCCCAAAATCGCTCTCCACAAATCTCAGATGATTTCTCTTGAGATACGAAAGAGACCTGCCCAGAGTCAGCAGCATCCCTGATTCATGGAATACCCGTTCCTTTGGAGATGATGTGACGCTGCCTGGTTGTGTCGATGATGCTGTACTATCTGCATTGAATCACTCGCTCAATCTTCCTGGACTCAAACGGCTCTGGAGGCTCCTTAATGTGCAATTTGGGTGACATTTTAAGAAGACATCAGATCATTTCGAAAGTACAAGCTGCAAAGCCTGTTCCATCACAGTCAAGGGCCTGTTTCTTTGTTTCCACCGCAATCATTTCAAAACTTTTAAGTGATAATGAAATTTTACACAGAATATATCTTCGTCCCAGCCGCCTTCTAGCTTTATACTCGAGAAAAATGCCGAAGGGTCGCCATCAACTCCTTCCAAGCTGATGCTCAAATAAGACATCCAAGAACACACTGCACCATTGATTATAAAGCATTTATAAGAATAAGAAAAGGCATTTTACGGTGCTGTTTATGTCATTATTCATGTTCTTCTCTTAAAAAAGAATCCTTTTGCTTTATCGTAATTATTATCTTGCCAAAACGAAGTTTTGCAAGATATGTAAGTCAGCTTGTATGTTTTTTTTTTGCTTGTTTGTTTGTTTGTTTGTTTGTCTGTAATCACGTATAAAAAATTCTGCAGAGCACAGTTATCATTGGAAATTTTTGTAACTTCGCATATCAGAGGCCTATAGAGTTCCCTTTCAGCGCACAAAATTTTGAAGGTCAAGGTCAAAGGTCAAGGTCACTTTGTCGAAAATCAGGGGAGTCGACGAAACCCTTATTTTTTGAGTAATTTTGATCGGATCGTCTTCAAACTTCATGGAAATATAGTTCATGGTCTGGCGCTCAGCTGATTAATTTTTGGTGGCGATTGGCCTTGACCTTCATGGTTAGCGCCTCAGGGCAAACATATTTGACCCCAAGGTCAAATTTTCAAGTTTTAGGAACCATATCGTGTAGTAGCTCAAATTGAACACCTCGATGAGTGCTTTCGAGATATGTCAAGCTTGAGACATTATGACGTCATTTGGTGACGTTATGAGGCAAAAGCATATTTTTCATGGTTACTCTGTTGAACGATTCTCATCGGAATCTCTCGTGGGCAGATATTCCTCAAGGAGTCGCTCCTGGTGGATAGCAGCTCTGTTCACCTCAGTGTGACCTTAAAGAAGTCACACGTGGTCACCTTTTGGCAAGATACGGGTCACCCTGCGGGTGACATTGGTTTATTTTATTATTACTTTGCAGCTGAAGTTTCAGGCATTAATCCTTCATCAGAGGAAAAGAGGGAAATGTGTGTTATATGGTGTTTGGCACAGGTCAAAAATTAAAGGGATGAGGTTGTAGATAAAGGGAATCCATGTGTTATGTAATTCGCAGCCAGGTGGATGGGTTGATTGGCACAGCATTTCAGTACGATTTGGGGGAGGAGGGTGTTGAGAAAAAAAATGATGTTGTGTCATATCTGGACAGCCCCAAGGGTCAAATGTGGGTGGATTGAGGGATAGCACAGTGTTGTGCATGGATCAAAGAGTGAAGCAACAGCATCTAAGGAGAGGGATCAAAGATCAAGGGTCAAAGTTCAAAGGGAATGGAAACATTTATTAAAGCATGATAAGAGAAGAAATAAGGAGAATGAAGAGGCAGGTTAAAAAAAAAAAAGATGAAGAACAGGAAGAAAGAAAGATAAATAATTATTTTTTATAATTCCATTCTGTAACGAAAAGTAAATGCAAAATGAACCATTAATGCTGTTGGCTGTAAACATGACGAGTTTGAAAAGAAAAATAGGGTAATGACCAATTCTCCATTTTTACATTTCCTTTCTGACAAGTCACCGTCAAATGAGAAGCAATGTCGATGTGGACCTTTGCAAAAGTACCGGCTCATGCAAAATCAAATTAGCCCTTATCCATTGATAATGGAGTGTTTGCACTCTGTCCCCGATGTGTCCCCAAACACACATTTTTGTGGTTTTGTGTTATCTGGGCAACATGCGTCTTCTTAGCAAGATGAATTGTAATTGTTGTTATCCATCTGCATCAGGTTTCAGGAGGTAATGGTCTGCTAGAGAGGAGAGGAGATTGGGACAACACTCTGTGCAGAGGGTTGGTGTTGCTTAAGCAGTCTCCTTGGTTATTGGGCACAATCCTGGACGGGATGCCACTCTGACACAGTATTCCAGAATGCTGGCAATCATTTTGCTTAACTCGGAAAGATGACAGGCGGAGTTAACCCCACCTGGTATTAATTCAACAGAAGAGTGGGAATTGAACTCAGGACCATAGTATCCAAAGCCCGCCACCCACCCCAGGCATATATAGCCAACACCAGGCATATATGCAAGAATCCCAACTTAAAGTTAGACTTTCCTCGAGTTTCCATATTGTTATGTTTATGGTCTATTCGGCTATTTACCACCGAAGGAAATCGTTCAGTTATCTGTTCAAGTTGGGCTAACCCCCCCCCCCCCCCCGGACACGACAACTGGTGTCAAAGTGGGAATTTTCGACTCCCCCACCATGACAATTGGCATCGGGATGTGATTTTTGAATCCATTGGGACCACGATATTGTGGCAGAGTGAGCAAAAGCTTTAAAAAAGAAAGTATTGGGAATCTAAATTTTTTAACGATCGCCTCTCTACCATTGATGGAGGTACAAATTGTAAAGTGAATTGGTGTCGGGAGAAGAGAATGATTGGACATTTCAGGGAATTTTTCTTTTTCTGAGAAGATTAAACGCACATGGGAAATGGTGGATGGGCATGAGATGGCGATGATCGTGCGAGATAGTGACCATGAAGGAAGCGAGCTGGGGGTGGAGTTGAGTGATGACGATAGGGTAGGGGCCTCCCCCGTTCCAAACGACAGCCCCCCTCCCCCACAGTGGTGGAAAATGAGACGCAGGGAGTGGGTGCGACGACCATCCAGGCCATGTGTGAGATGTTAATTTAAATCCCTCTCAATAGAGTGCAGCCTGTGGCTGCTATGCCACAGGCTTTTTTCTCATCATTGGTTGGGACGCGGCTATGCCACTGATGCAGTGTCCCCCTTAAGGCCCAGTCACACCTTGGCGTTTTAGCCAGCAATGGCAACGTATTAAAATGAATGTAAAACGCTGGCTTACGTTGAACTTTTGATGTTTTTTTTTTAAAGATTCGGACGTATTCATAACGACTTGTTCTTATGCACAACATATTAGTAACGGACACAGAACGTTTCGTTGTGTGATAGATAACTTATACCAACGAATGCTGAACCTGTTGTCGGCCTTCACAACCTATGCCCAACGATAGTCTAACGTATGCATAGCGCGCTGCACGCATCGCCGACGATGACATGGCGTAGGTTATGAAAAGGCTGCCGCACAACGATTCAAATCATAACCGCCGCAGAAATGGAAGTGTCAACATCGCAGTCACACCTTGGCGATCTTGCCAGCATATGCTGACCTCTGAAAAATGCGTCTCAAACGCTGGCGCACGTCGAATACGTTATTGGTAAGTTTGGTATGCGTGAATAGAACGCTAAAGTACGCTATCATACGTCGTAGTAAGTGGAGTATGTCTTGTAATTTTAAACATGTTGAAAATTTTACGACATACTTGCCGTATGACACACGCTCCACATGCGATGGTAATAAGTTGTACGCACGAGATGCGATCGTTGACACACATCGACGCACGTTACTTGTAAGGTGCTCAGAAGTCGAAACACGTCAAGGTAATGGTTAGCGTCAGTGTTCGAGACTCCCGGTTTTTTGTTTTTTTCTTCGGTATGACGGTGTTCAGTGTACAGTGCGGTTATGATTTAAATCGTTGAGCGGCAGCCTATTAATTATATTATATTATATTATAACCGCACTAGAAATTAAAGTGTTAAAATTACCATCATACCGAAGGAAGGAAGAAAAAAAAATAAAAAAAACCACGGAGTCTGGAACACTGATGCGCTAACCATTACCTTGATGTGTTTCGACTTATGAGCACCTCACAAGTAACATGTGTCGATGTGTGTCACCAATCGCGTAACATGAGTACAATACGTTACTCATAGGTTAGAAATAAGTTTCGGGTACGCTAAACATTACCTCGACATGTTTCGACGAATGAGTAACTTACAAGTAACGCGTGTTGAAGTGTGTCAACGATCACATAACGTGCCTACAACTTATGGCCAGCGTTATGCGGAACGTGTGAGTCATACGATGGCATAAGTCTTAAAATTTCAAGCATGGAAAATTTGAGGACAACCGAAAAGTACAACGTTTAAAGCCAGCGTACAACGACGTATGGCAGTGTTTTTCAGCGTGCTCTCAATGTTTCCAAAACTTACCCATAACGTATTCGACGTGTGCCAGCGTTTAAGACAAATTTTCAAAAAATCGGCATAAGCTGGCAAAAACGTCAAGGTGTGACTGGGCCTTTACCAGTGCACTGGTACTCATTTTGCCGACCTCAGAAGGATGACAGGCTGTCAACCTCCTGGTGTATTAATTCAGTGGCCCAACGGGGCTTGAACTCAGGACCCTAGGATCCCAAGCCACCACCCTAACCACTGCCAACACCAGGCGTTAATTAAAATGGATGAAGGGAATAATGAATGCATGAATAAACTAGAGGGGGAGCACTCGGTAGAGTGCAAAACCTCCACCGCCAATACTGCTGGGTCACTTAAGTGAACCTGATATCCTATTCATTGTAGGTCAAAACGAATCAGACTCCACTGAACCACGATTGAATAAACTAAACTAGATCGACGTGCATGTAGAAATGCCAAAAAAAAAAAATATAAATTTTTTTTGAAAAAAAACTTGCAAAATTTCTGTTTTTTTTTTCCTCTAACAATTTTTTGGGGGGTTGGAAATCACTTAAAACATGTAGAAATGCAAAAAAAATTCAACTATTTTTCAAATAAAATCGAATTTTTTTTGAAAAAAAGTTGAAAAATTTTCTAAGTTTTTTTTTTGGACCAAGTCCAAAATCGAATGACATGATCCTTGGACCATACCTAACCCCCCCCCCCCCAACCAAGTTTCGTCGAAATCCGTCCAGGAGTTTTTCCGTAATACTGTTCACAAACAAACAAACCAACAGACGGGTGAAAAGAGTAACCTCCATCCATCTTCGATGGTGGAGGTTAACTAAGTAATGAAATGAAGGAAATGTTTGTACGATTGGGAAACACAATTGATGGAGTAGGGAAAAGGAATGACATGTAGGGAAGGAGTGAACAAATGAATGGACAGGCGAGTGAATCGAGGGGAGAAATTCTTGGAATGGAAAACGAAATTGATGAACAAAGGAGTGAAATTGGGGAAATGGAGAAAAAAGGTATTAGAAGGACAGGTTGTTGGAATGGAAAATCAAAGGAGTGAAATGGAAGAATTCGAGATGAAATTGGAGACTCATTTTGGGGAAAAGTTGGAAGAAAAAATTGGGTCAACAAATAAAATAATTGACAAAGTAAATGAGGACCTAAAGGGCCATGGCGCTTGTGTGGATGCCAGAATGCAACAGCAGGTGGAGGAATTGCGATTTTGTAACCGCCAGGGTGGTGGTTTGGCTGAGGAGGTGCAATAGTTGGAAACTCGTGTAACAGAACAGGAGAGGGTGTAAGCTGATAAAGGCTTGTGGCAGCTACAATTGTCTGGGGAAAGGATGGATGAGATGTTACAGGAGCAGCTGAACACCATCAAAGGAGAGGTGACAGAACCAAAAGTTTCTGTTAGTCTCAATGGTGACGTGAATGGTTCTGTTGAGACCATGCTTGGGCTGACTGACTCGTACAAAGCCAATGGTGAAACTAAACTGGACTTGCTGCACTTTGGCATTGGGGATGTTACTGAAAAGGGTCAAACAGATTTGGCAAAGCGATTGTTTTTATCATTTGCAGAACATGTAGTAGAGGAGAGCGACAGTGACATTGATGTGACAGACACCATACAGGTGGCTGATCTTGAGGCAGTCGAAGGTGAGCGAGCTGATGTCGACTCTGGAGATATGTATATATATATATATATATATATATATATATATATATATATATATATATATATATATATATATATATATATATATATGCTCAATTTTAAAAAGTGCAAGACAGTTTGGCAGTCACGGACGGACCTCGAGGAAGAGCAGGATGCTTGTCAAATGGACAAGTGGGAAAGTGATGTTTTTGAAAGGAATTTGCAGAACCCATCCCAGAGTTCAGACCCTGATAGTAGTTGTGAAGGCCAATTACTCACTGTTTATGAATCGTGTGAAAGTGATGCCAAAGCAGAAGGTTTTGACGAGTCAAGTGCTTCTCGCTGTTGTGATGCAGATGGTACAACTGTCTTTGACAGTGGATCTGCAGAAATACTTTTTGATGATTGTACGGTAGGAGGTGACTGACACATTGGATACTGTGAAGGAAGATGATATTGAAGTTGTGAAGGTGCTGGGGAAGAAAAGTGATTTCCTGAAGCAATGCTTTCTGAACTTGGCACTTACAGGAAGGCAAGTCCTGAAGTTTGTTTTGTCGAGCCAGGATTGGAGCATTCCCAAGAAGGATGTGTTGAGGAAGAGAGTTGCAGCAATGGCAACTTCCTGTGAGTTGAGCGGGAGGCTCATCTTGAATCAAGCCGGGGTTAGTCAAGTGCAGGCTTTGAAGAGAAACATGCCCACATTTGCATCAAGTGCACCCACCAAGAACAAGGCGTCAACACCTTCTGGAATGTCACAGGCACTCTCTTCCTTTACAGCAACTCTGTTCTCAGCTGGAGGTTTTGCAGTTTGCTCCACAAGCTTCGGCGTGATGGATACCGCAATGTTCTGCTGCATTCCTCGTTTCCAGCTGTTATCTGGGGGAGCTTGTTCTCGTGCAGAGCTGCCTTCCTGACCGTTGCGGTTGGCTTGTGGCCATGTGTATCGTGTTGATCGTGGGGAAAGTTGACTTCCACATTGGGCTGCCAGTTTTTCCACCTGGGTTGGTGGTGATGGATGGGGAGCTTGGCACTGCGGGAGAGAGTGGCATTGGCACCGTTTTTTGGCTGACAGTGGAGCTATTTGTGAAATGGACATTGATCTCAGACCTTTTGAAGCAGCTATTGCATCATTGGATTTATTGTGCGCTGTATCTGATACAGGCTGGACAGTGTCATTTGGTGCTTCTCATCCAAGTCATGCCAGATTCGAGTCTCCTTGTCTCCCATCCCATGGAGATGCAACTGGGGTGCGATGGGAAGCAGGGGCCGGACACGAGGGAATCTGTGCTGGCTGATCATGTAAGTCCAGTCGTGGTGATTCCAGGTGAGGAAGAGTCAGAACTTGAACCGGAACCAAAACCACAACCTTTGCTGATTCCAGAACCTAGCATTACAGAAGGACTCAATGAAAAAATCTGCTGATAGAGAGCTTATGCCAGGAAAACAGGGCATTGCATACTGAACTGGTCATTCAAGAGTGAAGCCCAGAATGTGGTGAAAAGTCTTGGGTCGAGAGTGCGTGAGGTCGAAGCTGAGTTGGACATCGATCGCAGCTGTTGGGAGCATGTGCAGGGTGATGCCCTAGCCTTGCAAGCTGAATTGGATGACCTGCGCTGGCAACAAGCTGAACAAGCACAGCAATGGCTCACTCGGGCTGAGAAGAAGGTGCGGGTAAGTAAATGGCGGTCTGGGAAGATGAAAGAGAAAAATAAAGACCTGTATGAGGCTAATGCACATCTCAACTCACTCCAACCGCGATTTCAGGCAGCTGAGCAGACGAGCGTAACAGCCCAGGATCAGATGAGGGCGGTGGAGAGTGAACAAGAGCAACTGCAGAAAGACTTGGCAGGGCTTGGAAAGACATCGGCGGGAAGAAAGTTGGAGCTTGACGAACAATCACAGCAGAGTGGAGAAGAACTCCAGCTATTGCAGAAACTCTTAGCTGACAAGACACAGGATGAGATATATTTGGGTTTACCAGATCCTGAATGCAGGCTTCTGGGAGTGGATGAGAGAAATTTGGGCCTACCAGATCTTGGAGAGGGGTGCAGGGATCTGGGAGTTGATGAGAGAAATTTGGGCCTACCAGATACTGGAGGAGGATGCAGGCTTGTGGAAGTGGATGAGAGAAATTTGGGCCGAACAGATCCTGGAGGGGGTGCACGTATCGATCCTAAGTCTACAACTGCACCCAATAAGCAGCCAGGTTGTCTTCAAGATTTTGGAATAATAGGCAAATTTAGAAAAAAAAATAAACAAGGGGTATGGAATCCAGGGAGATTAAAAGCAAGGAATCCACATGGGAGGATTGGAAGGGTATGAGAAAAACTAGAAGGGGTGGATGATACTCTTGGACCCGACCAACCTGCGACGACTTGCACTCAGGGAAAAGTGCTTTGATGCGTACTGTCTCAAGGGTTCAGTTTTGCTTAGAAATTAGGACATGGATAATTGGTATGGGAGCGGGCGAGAGTGACTCAATGGTCGGAAAAATGGATCGGGTTGGAAACCAGGATTGTCTTGTGGTGTGATGTCCGTTATGTGTCAATAATTGAGTTGTGTTTTGAGAATGAATGCGAATTATAACATGTATGCAGACCATTGCAATGTAAGAACATGATCAATATTTTTGAATTACAATGTCTGAGAATTGATTAACATGTTGTGTATTGTGTGGGTGAGGAAGATATGTAGGTCTGCAGGAATATATCAAGCTCTGGAGGAGCGGTGACTGTGCCCTCCCCCCCGCCCCCCCACCCCCCCGAGGGTAATTTGCCTCTGGCAGCTGGTAGTGTCGAGAAATGGGTACCCGTCGTCGGGGAGGTCTGGTTGGGCAACCAGTGGTAAGGAGACCCTTGGTGACCCGGGTGAGGCTGAGAGAGCCTGCATAGTGAGGAGACTCTCCCCAGTGGGACGTACAGCAAAAGAGCTGTTTGGCTGTCAGGGACTGAATAGTTGAGGGGAGGATGTGGGGGGGAGGGGGGGGGAAGAAGTCGTAAGTCGGGCAACTTGTTTTTGGACTGCGGGCACCACAACCGGAAGCGCCCCCATCATCTTTGGTGTACGGTACCTCCCCGCTGCCTAATTGAGGATCACACATGTGTGTAATAACAGTTAAGCCATGATCTTTCAGGGTTGGAGTGAATGATTGATTATTGGGTTTATGTGTGAGTGTGTGAGGGAAGGTTCATTTAATCCATGTCACTAACTTGTACCAGAGAGATGGCCCGTGGAAATTTGGATCGGTAAATTGGGATGGCTCCGCAGGTAACGTTAGGTATTGTGGCATCCACCAGGGAACACAGTCTTTTGAAGGGGGCTGTATTAACGTTAAAAGGCTTTGGTTGAGGTTTTATCGCTTATGGTAGATTTTTGTCTCTTTTCTGACATTTTCTACCAACCCCAGGAGTTTGGAGTGAGCAACCAAGAGTTTTGCAAATATTTGAATTGTTGTGTTTAAGGGGTGTAGAACGTTAAGGAGAATAGGTAAGTTAGCTAAGGCTCACTTCCCACAGCCCTCCTAATTTATTTCATAGGCTTATTTGGTGTGAGTCGGTAAGTTGTAAGACTGGAATGGTAACACCTGCATTTAACCTTGAAGGAGCTATGGTTCAGGTGTTAGGGGGGGGTGGGGGCAGCTTTGTTATGTTTGTGGGGTAGATGGAGGAACTTCATCGTAAAGGTAGGATTGTATAGAGTGGTATGACCCGTGGACATGTAGGAGATCTCAATGTAAATGAAGTAGGGAAACTGTGAGCTTAAGTGTTTTCTGTCACCACATGGGGGAGGGGGTGGTGGTGCTGTGTTAAATTAGGTGGGGTCTAAGACTAATTTATCCCAGTATGTTATTAGAGATGGAGGTCTCTTTTTCTGGCTTCCCCTCGACATGGCGAGGAAGGCTGCAGGGTTCTTGTGTTCGTGCTGAGGTGAATTTGCTTGCGTGATGGAGCAATACACTAGCCATTCACTGTTCGGCTCGGTCGTGTGAGACCACGCCTCAAAACCCCGTGTTGTGCCATCGGGGAAGAAGGTGGCATCATTTTGCAGAGCAGTGGCATCGGCAAGTGCAATCATGAAAAGAAGCTGCACAGTGGTTTCTGAGTCCTGGTGTTGAATATCACCACCCGAACTACCTCCCGTATGCTTCCCACCGAGAGAGCGGCTTGGCGCCATTTTGTGACTTTCCTGTGCAGGACGAAACAGCGGTTCGATCAAGTTCTAAAAGACCATCTCTTGGCACACAGCTTCATGCCGGGATAAAAGGAGAGATTATTCTCTTATTTATTCTGTCCCCTTGTCTATTAAAGTCTGTGGCGAGGCACCTCAAATCGGAAATTAGGTTTACGTTACCTCAAGCTTCATTACTTCCATGAATATATATATATATATATATATATATATATATATATATATATATATATATATATATATATATATATATATATATATATATATATATATATATATGATTTATGTCATTAAACCCTTATAAATTAAGATCGCTTGTGTCTGTCCATTTGTTGTGGGTTCGAGTATAAACCCTCTTGCTTCAGTCTGCGATGCGTCCTTGCCGCCCTCCATCCCACGCGTGCCATAATCTCCGAAGAACTTGGCTATTCGCCTCCATGGGAAATTACATGGTTATCTGTCCAAGTTGGACTAACCACCCCCCTGGACACAACAATATTTTAACTTTCAAAAAATATGACACTCCGGAGAAAGACACTTCGAAAAAAGAGGACACTGCAGAAAGAGACACTCTAAAATAATGAGGACACTCCGTAGCGGGACCTCCAAAAAAACAAGAGGACACTCTGTAGCGGGACACTCCAAAAAAAGGACACTCCGTAGTGCGACACTCCTAAAAAAGAGGACACTCCATCACGGGACACTCCAAAAGAAAGAGGACACTCCGAAGCGGGACACTCTGTTGCAGGACACCCCAAAAGAAAGAGGACAATCCGTAGCGGGACACTCTGAAAGAAATAGGACATTCCTTAGCAGGACATCCGAAAGAAAGAGGACACTCTGGAGATGGACACTCAGAAAAAAAGAGGACACTGAGGAGAGGAACATACCAAAAAATAGAGGACACTGTGGAGAGGAAGACTCCGAAGAAAAGAGGATACTCCGTAGCGGAAAAAAGAGGACACTCCATAGTGGAAAAAAGAGGACACTCCGTAGCGGAAAAAAGAGGACACTCCGAAAATAGAGGACACTCCGTAGCGGGACACTGAAAAAAGAGGGCACTCCATAGCGGGACACTGAAAAAGAGGACACTCCGTAGCGGAAAAAAGAGCACACTCTGAAAATAGAGGACACTCCGTAGCAGGACACTGAAAGAAGAGGGCCCTCCATAGCGGAAAAAAAGAGGATACTCCGCAGTGGAAAAAAGAGGACATTCCATAGCGGAAAAAAGAGGACACTCTGTAGCGGAAAAAAGAGGACACTCAGAGAATAGAGGACACTCCATAGCGGGACACTGAAAAAAGATGACACTGCGGAGAGAGACACTCTCAAAGAAAGAGGACACTCTGTCGTGGGACACTCCAAAAAAAGAGGACACTCCGTAGCGGGACACTGAAAAACGAGGACACTCTTTAGCGGGACATTGAAAAAAGAGGGCACTTTGTAGCGGGACACTTTGGAAAAGAGGACACTGCGGAGAGGGACACTCATGAAAAGAGCTTCCCTAATTGTTGAGCAATCGTATTGGCAGTCTCATTCAGTGTGTTCTGGACCTCAATTTACTGACTGAAAACCACCGTTCTTCCAGTCAAAATACTTAAAAAATAGTGTGCTTGTCCAAGTCCACATGAGATTGTAAATCAACAGCACCTTTATTTTCCATTGAGATGTACCAGCTCCACATACCAAGCACTCGGCTTCCCATTTTTCTCAACCGCTGCGAAAACACGGGAATTTTGTCTTTAGTTCTGCAGTGAATTTACACTTTCGTTTTGGCATTGTGTTTGGTGGTAGTAAAATTCAATTTATATATTACTAAAACTCTCATCTTGTATGTATGTATGGATCTATGTATGTATGTTCCCGAAATACATACAAAACAGTACACGATAGTGCAAAAATTTTAGGGCCAGCTTACTCACCATTCACTTGCGGTGTGCAGCATCAAGTTTCATTGAAATCGGGCAAAGAAAAAAATTATTAAAAAATCAATTCCCGATTCAGTCAAGTACTCTTTGGGAGTATTTGATCAATGCAAACAACCTCAGTGGTATAGTTCGCTAGAGCTATCTTTTGTTTTTTTTCTTGAAATGTTTTTTTTCATCAACCACTGTCACAACGCGAACCCAACGGGTTCATGGGTCATCTAGTATCCAATAAAGAACTCTCGAAGAAAATCAAGCAAGTGTTTATGGTACTGACTCAGAAAAGACACTGAATCCCAGACTGAGCAGGCCGTTGGACAATCTCGCTCACTGTGAGGTTGGGTTGCCAGATCTGAAAAGTGTAAAATATCGAGTTGGAACCTTAAAATTAGCGTATTTACAGAAAGATGATCGTACATTCAAGAAGAGCTGTGCTTTACTAGCCACCATTGCCCACAGCCTCATTGTAAGCATGAAGAACACACACTGTGAAGTTTAGAATTCCGTTTTAATTCAGTCAAAGGAAATTAGTCAATGGTCAAGATCATCTGAAACCTGAAAAACACCTATTAAGTCACAGTGAGAAAATGTATCAGCCAAATTTGTGATATTTTACTATTGTCCCACTTGTTCACCTGCAATAGAAACTCAGTCACATGACTTGTACTTCTTTGTTGACGGAAAGATGGTTGCGTCTGTGACTGTGGCTGCAAATAAATTACTGCGATTGCAAACTTTACAGATAATGGAAGTGACGTCATGAAAGTTAATGCACATTGCACTCGACGCTGTTAAGTGGTACACCTGCATAGAAAACCTGTGTGACGTAGGTCACAACCTGCACAGCAGAGTGAGAAAACCTTTGTGAAATGGAAACTGCAAATTGAAGGTTGAGTACTTTCTGTACTTGCCAGGATTATCGTATATTTGCAACTTTTGCACTTATTGATTGTACATTGTACAAGGGTTGAAATCGTACATGTACGATAATTACCCCACGTCTGGCCGGATGTGTGGTTAGACAGGAAGTGGATGCGTGATTATTGATGGTCGAACATGTCCTTTACACCATTACGGAGTAGTGACTTTATGGCATGACATTGATGAATCACCCTGCCTTTGAAACACTGGGATGAAAGCTAATAGTTGAGTCGCGATAAGGAGTAGACAGCTTAGAGGTGAGTGTGCATACTTTTATGCCATCCTGTCAGCCTATATATACACTACATGGCCAAAAGTATGCAGATACCTTTTCAAATTAGTGGATTCGGCTATTTCAGTGAAACCCATTGCTGACAGGTGTATAAAATCAAGCACACAGCCATGCAATCTCCAGACAAACATTGGCAGAAGAATGGGCCACACTGAAGAGCTCAGTGACTTTCAACGTGGCACCGTCATGGGATGTCACCTTTCCAACAAGTCAGTTCATCAAATTTCTGCCCTGCTAGATCTGCTTTGTCAACTGTCACTGCTGTTATTGTGAAGTGGAAACGTCTTGGAGCAACAACAGCTCAGCCACGATGTGGTAGGCCACACAAGCTCACAGAATGTGACCGAAGAGTGCTGAAGCGCGTATTATGGAAAAATCGTCTGTCGTCAGTTGCAACACTCACTACCGAGTTCCAAACTGCCTCTGGAAGCAATGTCAGCACAAACTGTTCATCAAGACTCAAGAGCTTCATAAATTGGGTTTCCATGGCTGAGTAGCCACATACAAGCCTAAGATCACCATGTGCAATGCCAAGCGTCAGTTGGAGTGGTGTAAAGCTCACCGCCATTGGACTCCAGAGCAGTGGAAATGTGTTCTCTGGAGTGAAGAATCATGCTTCACCATCCGACAGTCTAACGGACGAATCAGGGTTTTGCGGATGCCAGCAGAACGCTACCTACCTGAATGCATAGTCAGGTCAGGTATGGGAGCATGTGCCAGAACAGGGCGTCGCTGCGAACACTTTCCACTGGTACACCAGGGGCCTCCATCTAACCATCCCCCAGGAAGATGCCTGGACCATCCCCATCTCCTTGAGATGCTGGTCAACCTGTTGGTGTCGGCCCATTGGCCTCCTCCACTAACAAGATGCCCTCGCTGAGATAATCTGGTGAGCAGGATCAGCGTCAGGAAAATGAGCCACATATCCATACAGCCGCAACTGACGCTCACGGACTATGCAGGTAACAAATCTCATCCGAGTCTCTCTCAGCAACCGCTCATTGGACACAAAATCCGACCAGCGATAGCCAAGGATTCTCCGAAGAGACCTGGTGCCAAAGAAATTAAGTCTCCATCTCAGATCCTTCGTCAGAGTCCAAGTCTCGCATCCATACACCAAGACTCGAAGCACCAAGGACCTGAAGACTTGGACTTTCGTCCTCCTGCATAGGTACCGGCAGTGCCACACTTCATGATCCAGTGAATCCATGACTCCCCAGGCCCGACTCAGACGTCTATTGACCTCTGACTCACAGCCAGCAGAGACATGAATATCACTGCCAAGGTAAGTGAATCTCTCCAGGACCTCAACATCCTCACCACAAACAGACACAGACAGGACAGCAGCATCCAATATGTAATTGAAAGCCTGGATCTTTGTTTTGACCCAAGAAGCCCATAATCCCATCGGCTTCGACTCCTCATTCAGCACCTCAAGGGCCCCCGAATGGATATCTAAAGTCTCTGCAAAGGTGATTGCATCATCTGCAAAATCAAGGTCAGAGATCTTGACATTCCCAGATGATGAACCGCAGCTTGTTCTCTCCGACATCCTCCCCAGAATCCAGTCCATACAAGCGCTGAAAAGTGTGGCAGCCAGTACACACCTCTGACGAACTCCAGTAACAACTGGAAATAAGTCAGAGATGGTACCACCACATCTCACAGCTCTCTCAGTACCAGAGTAGACTTCAGACATCAGATCGGTCAGTTTTGGTGGCACCCCACGAAGACCAAGAATCCTCCAGAGGGCATCCCGGATCACTGAATCGAACACTTTACAGAGATCAACATAAGCTGCAAGCAGCCCCTGCCAAAACTCTCATCTGCGTTCGTTGAGCACCCAAAGAGCAAGGATATGGTCAATCGTTGACCTCTTTGGTATAAATACTGACTGCTCTGGACGCTGGTGCTCAAGCAGATGGTGGCGAACCCTATCAAGAATTATCCGAGCAAAGACCTTGCCCGGCAATGAGAGAAGCGTCACCCCTTGGTAGTTGTTGCAATCCTGGAGATCACCCTTCCCTTTCCAGAGACCGACAACAAGGCCCCTCTTCCAATCAGTTCGGATGACGCCTGTATTCCAGGCAGAGCACAAAACTGCATGCAACGACACAAGTGCAGCATTTCCACCAGCCTTGAGAAGTTCAGCATGGATGCCACAAATCCCTGGAGCTTTACCCCGTTTCAACTGGTTCACCGCAGCCCATGTTTCCACAATCAAAGGTGGACCACTGTTGATTGGAGGGTCAGCAACAGGGAATGTAACACCCTTGACGTCCAACTCGACAGCTGGTAGATCAGCCTGTTACAACCGCTCAAAGTAACTGGCCCAGCGGGCCTTCACTTCAGACTCCTCTTTCAAGAGCCTACCACTCTCTGCTCTAACTGCAGTGCTCCGAGGGATGGGCTTGGATGAACGCAATGCGCAAATTCCTCTGTAAGCAGGACGAGTGTCACCTGTCCACAGGTGATGCTCTACCCCTCACAGATTCCTCGCACATAGGCCTCCTTGTCCACCCTTAGTGCATACACAGTTTTACGTCTCAGCTCCCTGAACTGCTCAGCTTTGCCATTCAGCCTGGCCTTGTGACTCTGGTCAATGGTATCCAGTGTCCCTTGAGAGACAAAATTCTTCTTTGCCCTGCTGTGAGTTCCAAGACATCCACCAGAAACATCAAGGATGGTGGTCTTGAAAGCACTCCACAACTCTTCAGGACCCCCCAAAGCACACAGACCCCCCAAATGTCCACTCAGCTTGTTCTTAAACTCCTCAGTTACTCTCTCATCCTTGAGCTTGCCAACATCCAGCCTCGGCTGGGATGGTACAATTCTCCTGGATTTAAGGTGCAGCTTTAGAGTTGCTACAACAAGCCGGTGGTCAGTATTGAGGAACTGAGCACTCCGGTAGACCCTGCAGTTCTGGATCATCTTCCAGCAGCCATCAACGAGGACATGGTCAATCTCCTTTGCCACACCACCAGCGTTGGAATACCAAGTCCTGTGATGAGCTTGTGGGCACTGAAACCATGAACCGGCCACCCTAAATCCATGACTTCTTGCAAAGTCAAGGAACTTAGTGCTATTCTGGTTCATAGTTCCTGTCCTATGGGGACCAACACACACCTCATACCCATCCCTATCAGTTCCAGTCGATGCATTGAAATCCCCCAAGACTAGAAGTGTATCTCGTCTGGGGCACTGATCAACCACAGACTCGAGCGTGGCGTAGAATGTGTCATTCACAGTGAGGTCACTCGCCTCAGTCAGAGCATAGACAGAGACCAGGGAAATGACACCCAAGGAGTGACGAATCCTTAGTCTCATAATATGCTCGTTGACTGGTGTTACCTCAATTATCATTGGGGTCAGCTTATTGGACACAGCTACAGCAACTCCTTGGGTATGGTAACCATCAGAGAGACCAGACCAATAGTAGGTGTAACCAACCGCCATGATCTCACTGCAATCCGGTCTCCGAACCTCAGAGAGAGCTGCAATCCCGATATCCAAACGCTTGAGCTCAGATGATAACAGAGACAGGTGATCATCCTCTCTTAGGGATTGGACATTCCAGGTACCCACCCGAAGGGACCGCCTCAGGTTAACCTAAGGGTTTGGGTTAAGGAATGCATCGTGCCAACTGTAATGTTTGATGGAGGATGAATAATGGTCTGGGGCTGTTTTTCATGGTTCGTGTGAGGCCCATTAGTTCCAGTGAAGGGAAATCTTAACGCTACAGCATACAATGACATTCTAGACGATTCTCTGCTTCCAACTTTGTAGCAACAGTTTTGGGGAAGGCCCATTCCTGTTTCAGCATGACAATGCCCCCGTGCACAAATTGAGGTCCATACAGAAATGGTTTGTCCAGATCGGTGTGGAAGAACTTGACTGTCCTGCACAGAGCCCTGACCTCAACCCTATCAAACACTTTTGGGATGAATTGGGACACCTACTGCGAGCCAGACCTAAACGCTCAACAACATTTCCCAACCTCACCAATGCTCTTGTGGCTGAATGGAAGCAAATCCACACAGCAATGTTCCAACAGTGGAAAGCCTTCCTGGAAGAGTGGAGGCTGTTATCCCAGCAAAGTGGGACCAACTCCATATTAATGCCCATGATTGGTTGGTATCTCCATGTATGGGTTCCAGAAAGTACAGTAGAGCACTCCCAGGTGTGTGTGTGTGTGTGTGTGTGTGTGTGTGTGTGTGTGTGTGTGTGTGTGTGTGTGTGTGTGTGTGTGTGTGTGTGTGTGTGTGTGTGTGTGTGTGTGTGTCCCGACCTGCAAAGCTAAACCTACTTGCAAAGCTCTTAATACTGGAAATTAAAAGCTGGAGTAAAAAGGGGTTTCTCTGCACAAAATGTTTTATTTCGTTGTTCAAGGGGAACCCAATCGCTCAGATCACCTCAACACCTATCCCTTGATACCCTACAAAATAGGTATCTTTTTCCGATTTTTGCGAATTATAATGCAGGTAAATTTGCAATTATTAGTCGAAATCTTCTTCTTCAGATTCACCATGACCTCGTACACGGAAGTAGACTGACTGCTAGATCCACACTGTCTCGGGGTTACATTGCGGTACGATTGAACTGAAACGGCAAATAATTTTCGATTTTCCACAAGTATGTCTCATCAATGCCTCCTTGGAGGTTGCAATAATACAAACCAATATGGTTTCATGCTACACCAATGGCCAAAAGACCCGAAGTTTGCCAGAAATTGGACGAGGTTTGTCCAAAATAACCACGCGTGGATCGCGCCTACAAAATGTTCACTTACAGAGCATTGTTATAAGACAACAGAGATGGCTAGACCTTGTGGTTATCCGCCACATTTGAGAGAAGATGCCCCACAATTAAACAGAAGAAACAGCTGTTGCTCGAAACGAGCACCATCTCCACTCAGCTACCAGCTACACATGTTCACGGATGATTTGATTTTGTTCCCACAAGAGCACCTTTAAATAATTATCTATTATCAAGACAAATTTCTACAAATCAAATGAACCACCATCTATTTATAGTGGAGAAAAAATATGTCTGAATAATATCCTACTCCTAGAGGATTTGACCGAGGACACTCAAACTTTCAGGGTCCCACACCCCTCCACCATCCCCCATCCTCTATAGAGGGACATTGACACCTCATGGACATGACAGTGGGACACGGCACAGACACAAATGGCATCCGAGGAAAGTATGAAACAGGAGGATCCCATAGCACACAAGACATCTGGTCAGCCTGCGATGGTGGGACAAAGCATTTGTCGCCTATTTTGTCCATGGTGTCAGCTGTCGGGTGGTGATGGGTATTTGTGCTCGAGAAATATATAAAGATATTTATCAATTAATATAAAATCACTCCCTTATATACAGGTAATTGAACGGAAAATTAACTCCCACCGAGTTGAAGTGATTTTGTGACCGGCGTTTTCATATTCACGAACACTTCACGAAAACACAAAGGTTCAAAACAAAATGGCTCCACAATTCCCCCGAAAACGTTTCCATCACTAATTTTGTCTCCATCCGTTTCTTTAAAATCCCATTGATCACTTTCAACATTCTGGAACCCTCAGTGTTGGTCATGACGGTGGAATCAGAATCTAAATCCGAGCTCGACTGTTTCTCTACGTAAAGCCACCGTTCGGAACAATGTGGCTTCAAGGTGTGACGTCACTGGCGAAATCAAAAATCGACACTCCCAGGCTTTTTTGACACCGTGAGAATGGCCAAAAAATTTCAATTTTTTTTAATTTTTTACCTTTAAATTGGACCATGATTAATGAATCTCAGTGGTTTTTAGAAGAAGAAAAAAAATTGCGTTTGGGTTCCCCGTTAAATGCACGGAATTGTGGGTAATCCAAATTGTGATTTGATAAACCGATTCCCGATAGTACCTGACGTCACATTTCTGACGTCACATTTCCCAAGATGCTCAATGGTTTTAACCTCTGAGACGGCACATGAATGTGTGACGTCATTGTAAAACTTCCCATTGGCAATGCGTAGCACAGCCAACGCACGAGCCATGAAATCGATCTGTAATGAAAGAAGTGAAGATTTTTATTTAGTGTTTACAACCAATTACGTTTCTGTACATTCGAAGGGAATGCGTTGCCTCGATGAGTATGCCATCATTCGCGGGGGGTGTTATAAAGCAGGTGTCTTGTCTGGAAGCTTTCACTTGTGGACGTTTTTAAAAATAAAAAAAATCCCACTACCTTTCAAAAAGTGCCCTAGTTAAATGTGAAACTCAAGCCGTGACTGCTGCTGGGTAGATCAATGGCAAACCACCTGGAGTATATTTATTTGTTGAGTCTGCTTCAGTTGCTTTTGGCACTTTTGATGTCATGAGCGGAATGATTCTGTATGGTAATGTAAGGTACAGTGGGGATATGTCCCACCTCCCCTTCGCCTTTATAGTACATATGGTATACCTGGGCTCTTGTTTTGGTTTATGGTTTTCATTGTGTTTAGTTTAGTGCACTCCGTTCGTCAAAATAATCTGGCAATAAAAATGAATTTAAAGCAAGCACATTTACCTTAGATCAATGTTATTGAAATAATGACATGTGTCCTGTTTGATTTGTGGTCATAAAGTTTTCCAAGGTCAAATAAAACATTTTTAACGTATATTTTGGCTTACCTGGTGATCCGACGTAAGATGTTTCTCTTTGGATAAAGCACCTTTTGGAGGCAACACACCTCTGCGTGTCATCGCAAGCTCTGCTGGAATGGCGTCCTGAAAACGTCGTCGTGTGTCATCACCTGGAAATTGTGTGACACCTGAGGTTCAGGTGCGTGGTGTAACCATACGAAGCGTGTGCCGTGACTGACGTGCTTAAGGTGCACATTTCACAGAGTTTCAGGTAAACAGCCTCGAAAGAGAATTCCTCTTCTCTTTTTTTTCGCATTTACAGATGCTGACTATTACTTGTTTAACCACCACGATTATTCCCACTTTCTTGTCGGGTTAGCCAGGGGGACGTTGTTACCTGAGTGTTCGAGACAAGCCTGATGGAATAGCCAAACTTGAGGTTCGAGTGAATGTGAAAGGAAGTTGTGATTGGTTTAAGGTGCCAGTGGTAACTTGCATACTCTTTGTGATGTACGCCATGGGATTTTTAGGGTCAACCAACAACCAGTGCGGGCAGACAGGTTCTCCGGCTTAACGTCGATCAGAGGGATGACCCACACCTTGAAGCCTTGCCATTTATTTGTTTATTTATGTATTTATTTGTATACAGCCTATGACTGCTTGGCTGCATAATTTTATGGGGGGCACGGCTGTGCCGCTGATGTAGTAATCCTGTTACCAGTAAGCTGGTACTCATTTTGCCGACCTTTGAAGGATGACAGGTGAGTCAAACCACCTGGTGTTATTTCATTGGACAAACAGGTGCTTCAATTCCATCCATCCATCCATTGGGACCATACTCTATGCAGAGCATTGGTGCTGCCTAAGCAGTCTCCTCGGCTATTGTGCACAATCCTGAATCCACAATTGCCACTCCGACACAGGATACCAGCATGCTGGCACTCAGTTTGACAACCTCGGAAGGATGACAGGCAGAGTCAACCCCACCTTGTATTAATTCAAAAGCGAGGTGGGATTTGAACTCAGAACCCGAAGATCTCAAGCTCACCATTCTAACCATTAAACCAACACCAGGCTTGCCCCACCATTAATGCTTACCACGAGTGTTTATAGACAACTGAAAGACTAGCACGCGTACCTCCGACTCGTACGCATACCAGCAGCATTTGCATGGACAGTCTGCCTTGTTTTTCTTTGCTAAAAACATGAGTATTGTCTTGGCAAACTCCAAATATTCCTCAGATATGGAACAGGAAAGTTTTAAAATGATGGTACTGCACCACCAATTTGTAAGCTGCTAAGCAGGTAAGGCTCAGGTCAGGTCAGAAGTTTCGCCACCTGAATCTCTGCAGGGTCATCATGCACCTACTGTTAGAAATCCTCCAAATGGGAAGGAAGGCTATCACGTTATGTTCAATATGCAGAATGTGAGAACCGATATCCAAATGCAAATCAAGCGACTGCACCCCTCGCCCCCCCCTGCCCCCCAACCACCACCACCTCTCCACTCGGGAGGAAGCTGAACACATAACATACAACACCTGCACAGTCCTGGTTGAAGAGCCCTCCATGATCGAAGCACCCAATCTGAGCATGGCCTGCCAGGAAGCTCTAAGAGCTGGTGGTGCTGCCAACGACAACAAGAGCTGGTGGTGCTGCCAAAGAGGGGGTGTTCTGCAAGCTTGGAAGGGCAAAGATCGAGCACATGGACATGCCATTTCATCGCATGAGAAAGGAACGCTACAATCGAGGTGTTGAATCATCACCCTTCCGAGTTCATCTCGAGTGGAAATCATTTATTTCAAAGTTAAATCTGTGACTTCTCAGACCCTTGTGACTCGGCCATGCGCTTCGGTGTGGGACCCTCTCGGGTGAGCCAACGAAATTTCGATACAGGATTGTTTACTTTCCGTTTGCAATATCATTACAGGCAAAGGTCACAAATCATATTCCAGTTTTGTGTCTCCTTTGAGTTTTCCAACACCTTTCACCGTTTCCTCCCTTGTTGCTATCCCTGAAGCCGACGAGCATATTGCATATAAACATGCTTTACATGGATCGAGTTTAATGGCGATAGATGAGTTCTTCGAACAGATTCGGTTTGAGTTTCATGGTTACCAAGAGGCATCAATGGCATATGAAAGCTGGAAGCTATGGATAATTACCCGAAAGGAGAATGTTACCTCTGGCAAGGTAAGGTTCTCAGGTGCAAACAGAAATGCCCCAGGAACTATATATAATACGACGATTATACAAGCGCTCAAGATTGTGCGCACGACGAAGCGGTGGCTTCTCACATGCCACTCACATGCCACTCACATGGAATCGGACAATGCAGACGATACGTGGCAGCACCAAATGTTCCTTGTCATCGAGGGAGTGCACTGAACCCCCCCCCCCCCCCCCCCGGAGGCAGTTGGTGGAAAGCATGCTTTACATCTGCTGTGACTCGTGGTACGGGATTCGTGTTGTACAGGTTGACAATATATTGGGGTACCTGTAACTATACCTCTCTATTGTTTGTTACAGGTACTGTAATGCAGCTGTACCTCATCGTATAAAGGTGTGGTGGTGTAATTACGGTAATATGAAAAGGTGAGTTACTATGTATTGGAAGTCAATAGTGGAACAGGTGACAAACGTTGTTACAACACACATTGTTCAAGCTGATTACATGTTTATCATGTTCTTGGTTTTTAACTCCATATGTGGGTTTCAGAAGGTGGAATGGAGCCCTCTCAGGTTTGAAAGTATCCGTGTGTGTGTGTATGTGTAATTTGTGTATAATCAGTGTGTCCATATTCAACACACACACACACACACACACACACACACACACACACACACACACACACACACACACACACACACACACACACACACACACACACACACACACACACACACACACACACACCACTGAGCATGATTTCAGACACAAAGCCGCTGAGCTTGGAGGAAGTGATGCAATTTCCCCCGGATACTGGTGCCAACATCGTTATAATGTCGCTTTTCTCTCTGGACTCAGAGGGGCAATTTCTCCCCACTTCCCACCTCCCTCCAACTCCCCCATGGATCCAACCTGTGGGGTTCATTCATGCTCTATCCTTCAAATGCTGAGCATCAAAGTTAGGAGCAGCACGTATCAATTTTAATTTCCTTGGTCCAGGGTCAAAATCGAACTGCCGACCTCGCAGAATCGGAGCGGACGTTCTAACAATTATAGTATTTCTATCTACCGAGTCTTACAAAATTTACCCCAAAATTACCCCTATTCGCTAAAAGCTTAACCTCACCTTAGTCTGCACACAAAAACTACATATCGCACAATCTATCGGTGTCACTGTCTCTGAAAGCAGAGAAGCAGTCACAGTCTGTGGATGTGTATCAAGCAGGAATAATTATTTGTTTGTTTACTTCTTTATTAACACCTTTCTCTTTCACACAGCCCGTTCAAAAATGTCCCACATCGCGTGAGTCTCACTCGCTGGGTTGCATGTGAATTATGATTGACAGAAATGTGGTTTCAGTAATTAAGATGAAATTGAAGCAATTTTGAATTTCAGATGAAATTTCCAGAAGGGCTCAAGGGAAAAGTGGTGAGGAAGCTTTAAGGTCTTCAGAAGTGAGGATGTCAGTGTGCCGCATTGGTGTTCGAGATTACCATATGGAAGCTTATTTGGGGTGAGGGGAGGACTCGAGGATTGTGAACGAGGAGGGATCCATGCCAGAGATTCAAAACCAACATATTGTATTGCCAATGCAAATGCATGAAGAGCTACCACTTCATGAGAACAACATCGAACTTGATGTAAAGAAGAAAAAAAGAAACGTACGAGATTCCAGAATGTATTCTTCACTTTTGGTTCAAATCATGGCCACAACAAAAGTCCTCATCAGGGAAGCCAAGTACTTGTGGTTCTACTTTCATATTGTGTCACATGATCACCTGCATTAGGTATTCTATAAAAATGTCGATTTACAGACTGCAATGGTGAGCATGATTGGTTAATATCCATGTCAGTGTTTGAGACAGTTTATTGTATAAATGTATCTGGATTGTTCTCTGTTTGTATTCGTTGTTCTAGATTCTGCTGTTGCTGTTGCTTCTGCAGTTTTCTCGGGAGTACCTTGTTTGTTGTGTGTATATCGTTGAGAACCTTCGGCCAGGCCACTTGTTCGGGATGAATCAGATTTGTCAAGGCTTTGTCTCTCTGGCCGAAGATTCCTTCTGCGACACATAAGCTACCAGGTCCTATTAATTATTATTCCTCCAGGAGTGGCTTGGTGGTGGAGTGAATCAAACGTTGCAGCATTTACTTCATTGGTGTGGGTTCGATTCCCTTGGCTACACAGGGTAGAAATTTACACACCTTGTGATGAATTCAAGGATTGGTTCTAATTGGCCATGGACATGTTAAAAGAGCAGTCAAGAATCGACCACCACCACCATAGTTCTGATATGACTGGCCATTGTAATACGTTGTCCTGTCTTTGTGGTATCGTATGCTCATTTTACCATGACTCAACTGAATACTGGGAAAAATAAAATGTGCAATATGCCAGAGATCATTGGGAACATAGCGATACATTGCTGGACGCAAGTATCATCATCGCTTCGGCATCATCCTGCAGGACGACCTTCTTACAAGGTTCAAGGTATTCGGAGATATCAAAATATCCTCCTCGATATCCAAACATCTACCACGTACATGTAAATGGGGGCATTAATCACACAATTTTATGATCGATGCCATTCAAAAAAGAATCTGTCATCGCATTCAAATCGTGCGAATAATTGGCAGGAATTCCTCATGAACTTCGGCGCATTTAAATTATGTCTGCTATTTATAATACGGTTTTAGAAATATCCCAGTTGACAGGTTTGATAAGAAAAGGACAGTTGTAGAGCCATTACGACAGACAAAGGATGTAACAAAGCAAGACCAAATGAATTCAAGTAGTTGGAAATACCACGAAACATTATGGGAAGTGTCATGGCTTTCGGAAAGGGTTTTCGCGAGGAAGAGAATGTGGTGGGGGTAGGTGTAGATAGAACACTGCTCTTAGATATTATATTCTACTACAGTTCATCTACATATCCATTGTAATAATTATGCTGTTATGGAATGCTTACTGTATGCAAAACATCGAGATGCATTAGTCCTGAAGGTTGATGCATTCGTTGTTGCAATCTGAGCAAATACCTCATGATGCTGGGATCCCAGGTTCAAATCCCATAAACGATGTTGTTTCCTTGTAATTGTGTTCTCATGGGGTGGCAGGATGGCTTTGAGGTACACACTCTCACCTCGAAGCTGTCTATCCTGCATTTGAATCCTGACTCAGCTATAAACTGCCATCCCAGTGTTGAAAGTTTCACGTGAACTGCCTTTTTCGGATGCGGTTGGCAACCTACACGTCCTTGTAACTCAAGTAAAGGTTTATTAATTTCATTTTCCTGCTACAATATATGTAGCATGATGTGGGGCGACATTCCCCTGTCAGGAAAGGTGGACCAAGTTCCACATCCAACCCCCCCACCCCCCCCACCCTCAATAACATCCTCTGCGTTGGGTTATGCTCAGTATCCTGAACATCCACAAAACAGTTCTCTCCAACCTGATGGTATCGCTGGCTATTTCTTAGATAAAACTAGAACGGCATTCGGTAGAGCACATACCTCCACGAGACTGAAAAGTTTACGCTTTGTATCCCACTGATAGGCCAGATCTGGATCCTTACATGAAACAATATCAAACCGGCGTGTCCTTATTACCTACCCAACTCATTCACCAAGTTTTGTCCGAATCCGTCCAAAAAGTTTTGAGATATCCTGCTCACAGACAGACAAAGAGGGGTGAATACATCACCTCTGTCCACCTTTGGTAGCAGAGGTAATAACATTCAGCACACGGGAAGAAACGGTTGGGGAGGATTTATTATTATTCCAGGGGTGGGTTTGGTATTACTCCCACGTTTCAAGATAGGGCCACCTCACTTCACCTCACAGAACAAAGTCTTCTATGAGCTTAATATGTATATATATATATATATATGTATATGTATATGTATATATATATATATATATATATATATATGTATATATATATATATATATATATATATATATATATATATATATATATATATATGTATATGTATATATATATATATATATATATATATATATGTATGTATGTATATATATATATATATATATATATGTATGTATGTATATATATATATATGTATATATATATATATATGTATGTATGTATATATATATATATGTATGTATATATATATATATATATATATATATATATATATATATGTATGTATATATATATATATATATATATATATATATATGTATGTATATATATATATGTATGTATATATATATATATGTATGTATATATATATATATATATATATATGTATATATATATATATATGTATGTATATACATATATATATATATATATATATATATATATATATGTATATATATATGTATATATATATGAATATATATATATATATATATGTATATATATATATATATATATATATATATATATATATATATATATATATAATAAATGTATCCCTGTGTTGTAATAGGCGACCAGGGTTGCGTCAGGAAGGGCAACCGGCATAAAACATGTGCCAAATCACTATGCGGATCATAAGGATGATCTGCTGTGGCGACCCCTAACAGGAGCAGCCGAAAGAAGAAGAAGAAGATATATATATATATATATATATATATATATATATATATATATATATATATATATATATATATATATATATATATATATATATATATTTTGTTACGGTTCTTGGAACCGTATGCATACAACATACGGGTGTCCCAAGTCAGTTATTCCATTAGTATACGTGCAGATAGATCCCTTCCTTGAGTGTAGTGGGAAGACATGGGGGGGGGGGCGTTGCGATGGGCTTTTCTTTAGGATTATAAATCATTTTCTCCCCTTTTCTTTTATTTCCACTTTTATTTGAACCACGGTACCTTCATCTCGTTTGCCTCACACCCTCGCCTCGCTTATCACAGCGTGACGAGCGCCTATCCAGAGACTCGTTTTCCGAATCAGAATCCTGACGTTCACTGTGGCAGTTCCATCTCGGCTTCCACCTTCCCAGACCCGGACATGTGGTGTGGGCAGGCCTTGCCGGCCTCTGGCGAGACCCCGCCCAGGAAGGCGGACCACATGAAGGCCGGTCCAGTCAGGATGGACGATGACGTCGGCTTCACCATAGCTCCACCCCCGAGCTCCATGATCTATAAGATAGGAAAAAATCCTCAGATTGCTAGGTTGGTTATGTTCGGTGAGTTTGTTGGTTGGTTGGGACGGTCGAAGGAGGTTGCGGTAGATGGATTGGAAGTGTGCAGTTGTTGAAGGGGTCGTTGTTACGGAGTGTCTGCCCACGTCTCACCTCGGCGGCCCGCCTGTTGTGCTGGACCGCGCACACCCAACCTTGACCGGATCTCTCGTCGGGTCCTGTCTGCTGCCCCCTTCCCACCTTGGACTCTGCGCTCTCCACTCAAGCTCCTCTACGGACCCGAACTCCACACGGGCGGCTGTGGTCCGAACTGTACGACTGTCGTCAGGTGCCGCACAACGGAGCACTCCTTCCCTCAAAACTCTCAGGTCCCAAGAACTGCGACCTCAACTCCTTCCCTTCCTGGCTGCAAAAGGGTCCCCTTTTCTTTTAGTTGGGTTTGTTTTGTGCTGAGTGTGTGTCTGAGAGTGTGGCACCTGTCTTTTAAGTAAAATTGTATAAGATCTTTGATTGTTGTAATTCTTGCTTTTATTATTCTCGCGTAAGTCCACTCTGTGTCTGCTTTGGTAAGTTGCTGTATAATTGTCGCCATACATCTCTCTCATCTTCCCCCTGCATAACATTATCAATAAACCTTGTTCCTGTGCCACATGTTTTTCCTCGCCAAGTGTAAATAAATAATTGTAGAAATGTTCTCAGCTCATTTTTGTCTTTTCTTCCATTGGTCCAGCATGGTTCAGATCTAAGTTTGGCGGGGTCTTTATTCACGATAATCCGTTCCTTTTAGCTGGTACGTCCTTGGCAGTTCCGCTCGGCTGCATCCGATCCGGAAAGGTAGTTGGTAGAGTTGGTAGTTGGTCGTTGGATGCTCCACCATAGTCGGTAGAGTGATCTGGTTCGGGAAAGGCGTACCGAGGGTGTGGTTCCCTGGTAGTTGAAACCGCGTGGTTAATTAGGTAACTTGGTTCTGGACAGGAGGACCCTATGCCACACGGTTGAGGTATTGGCATCCACGGTCGGTTAAGCGACCCACCGCGTCATCCATGATTATCCATGAGCGACGGCCGACAATTCCGGGGAGTCTGGTGGGAGTCAACTTAACTTCCCCCACCTAGCGGTCATTCTCGCCACCAGACCACGGCCCACAACAATATATTCAGAAAAATTATTTTAAAATTTGAAAAACCAATCACGTTGAGATTCTGCAGAGATCTCAAAATGTTGAAATGCACAGGAGCACAACCACAACTTGATATTTTGTTCCAAAGTCAAACACTCGGAGTTCCAACGTTTCAAATGCAGAATACGGGGACTAAGATAATTATTCAGTACGTGCAGGATACCCGTCTTTGACAGATTGGAGATTGTAGGCTTATTTTATGTGAGAACGTTCGAGTATACAACATTCCTGCTTCGTCGACCATGTGCACATATGAACAAACTCGTTCCAGTCCCAACTCTGGAGCATCTGATATGAAGCTGGCCATGTGAAACAAATGGTTGGGCTGGATGGAGTCCTGATTGGTGCAGTGTTTGTCCTTGTGCCTTGTTTATCGACACGGCGAATGATAGAGATAGCGGGAATTGGAGCCGCTTTAATTTCAATGGACAGTCGCTGGGAGTGAGTGGTACACGAGGAATCATCACATTCTCTCCTGAGAACCCTCCAATGGAGATCGGAGCTTCCATGAGATTTTTGATCAGCTGCCGCATGACCAACCGAGTTCTGTTGCACAATTTTGAGGAATCCAGATTGTGAAGAAGCATGATTACTGTCTCGACTTTCAATTTCCATGCTTGAGGTGGTATGCCTAGAGGATGTAGTGAGTTCAGAAACAGGACAAGGTAATGAATGATTTGATCCATGTCCGGAACAGTGTCAATGGATTTATAGGCGACTTCTTCATTGGGCACATGTTCCAATGTCATTCATTCAGTGTATGAATGACGTCGTTTCAAGGGGCTCGTATTGCCCATTGTGACAATCAATCAGTGTCTCCATAACTTTGTGAAAAATAGGGGATATACCCCTGGGCACTCAACTGGTAGAATAATGATACCAAGGAGGAAGTCAACGTGGGACAGAATCAACAAAATGTACCAATGAACCAACGTTATAGAAAATACCTATTTTGGGGAGCAACCCCCCTCCCCTCCCCCATAAACCTTTTTAAGTAGCTTGAATAAACTTTGGTACATCATGGATGATGATGGTTGTGGTTAAGTTTCATCGAAATTGTGTGTGCGGTTCCGGAGAAGAATGCAAACACATAATTTGGGGGGCAACCCCCCCCCTCCTGTAGACCTCCGTAGAACCAGTTTATTTATTTATTTATTATTATTTTTTTATGCTGTGAACAAACTTTGGTACATACCGGGTAATGAAGGTTGTGGTCGTTTCATAGAAATTGTGTGTGTAGTTTCTGAGAAGTTTCAAGTGTTCATGAACGGATAGACTGAGTGACTGACGGACTGATGACGTGCCATCCCATAAGCTCTCTGGAATTGCATTCCAGGTGAGCTAAAAATTAGGAAACACACTGTTTATTAAATTGTTGTCGGAACTCACTACTGCAGCCAGATTTTTGTGAAGGGGGATGCCGTCACCGGTATCGGGCTCGATTTTCCCGTCACCAATGTCGAGCAGAAGAGTGGTGAACTGGTGTGCACTATGATCTCCTCCTAAATGCAAGCGCATATTGGTACGGATCGTCGTTTTTTTCAACACTTTGCCACAGCACTAACGATTTTAGACTCGCATTGATTTGATCGGCTCAGGTACTACACCAAAGTATGGGCTAAGCTTGGTCTGAAATCACAGGCAAGAAGAACTGTCACTCCGCATATGGTTGTCCTGTTTTTCAAATGATCTTGGAGAATTTCGTCAAGTGCTTCGAATGCCTGCTTGTATGACATGGTACATACATCCCACGTGATCAAGTTACAGCGTTTGAGGAGCATACCTAGTCCAGAATCATTTTTCACATGGCACATCACTTTGTCGACCATATCCAGATTGAGGGGTAATTTGAAGGTGGAATGCCCCGTTATACTGCCTTTGTGCAGCATAAACGCAATGCCTGACGATGCTGGTAGGAATTCAAAATCAAACACACACACACACACACACACACACACACACACACACACACACACACACACACACACACACACACACACATACACAACTGATTTTCTGACCTTCTGGATTATCAGCTGGGCACCACTATTCATCAACGTTTCAATCCCTGAAACCACAATTGACAACAAAATATAAATTTATCAAAAACTAATTTAGTACAAACGTGTACATTGGATGCTAAAGACCGTGGAAAATTACACAGCAGTCCTTATCTGTGTAGATAAGAGTCTGGAAGCACCTCCAATAACTACAATTGCAGGAAAAGGTTGGATCGTAATGATACAGTACCAAATGAGTTCCAGAATAATGACATAAAATATGATTCATCCTTGTAGTAGTAATAGTGGGGCAACTTTGCTAAATATAGCATAACAATTGTGCATTTTGTGAGGAAAGCACCAAATTTGACACACTAGTCGCCTATCATATTATGAACAGATTTGGATATTGGGCCATCTCAAGTTCAGCCGCTGATGGCTGTGGCAGCCATTTTCTACTGCCATCAAAAATTTTGAGATGGCCCAATATCCAAATCTGTTCATAATATGATAGGCTACTGGTGTCCCAAATTTGGTGCTTTCCTCACAAAATGCACAATTGTTATGCTAAGTTGCCCCACTATAATATAAGAAGACAAAGTGGAATGATCATTTACCTTTCCCTGAATAATTTTCCTTCACGGGGTCAACACTAAGCCACTTCCGAGTCAGGTGATTACCTTTTAAACATCTCACGTTAACGTCTTCAAAAGTCCTGAAATGAACACTCATTCACCGATATCCTCGAGTACACCTGCCTAAAACATACTCCATACATAAATCTAGGTTGTTATCAAGGTGATTTTGGCATATTAGCCCTGATTGCTAAGATTACACTGAACACACAGAAACGTCTCTATCTTTTTATGTATGTATATCGCCAAAGATCTTTTGCCAGTTAAGTATTAAGAGTGATGAAATGTAAATTCGGTTGATAACAGTTGTAATAAGTGACAACTTGATCTTTGACCCTTACCTGGGTATGGTTACCTCCTTCTGGAGTGTGGTTGCCTCAATGAACCCTTTGGCCAACCGGTTCTTGAAAGGCTTTGATCCAAAAACTTTCTCCAGCCAACCCCACAAGAAGGTGAGAATAATTAGAGCTGATAGATGTTGCAGTGGAGACCATCGCATTTTTATCTCTACACTTTAAAACTTTAACATTTGCAGCAAAAATGGACCAATATTTCTGAAATGTTGTAGAGCAGCAAGTTCAATATCGCTGTGCTATGTGATCTTCTTAATTTGCAAACAGAAAATCCAATGGATTGAAACATCATCCATTGTTGTTGTTTCTTATGTAACATGCGGCTGCTGTTTGCATCATTTTCTGGAAGCATGGCTGTCCTGCTAATGCAGTTCCCCTGTTACCAGTAAGCTGGTACTCATTTTGCCGACCTTGGAAGGATGTCAGGCTAGGTCAACTCACCTGGTGTTATTTCAACAGCACGACAGGGGCTCAAACTCAAGACCCTAATATCTTAAGCCAGCCATCTTAACCGTTAAGCCAACACCAGGCTTACACTGTACAAACCAATGCACACAGCTGGGAAACACAGTCACACAACATTTGTAACAGAATAACATCACATCACACACATACTTGCTCACCTCGGGGTTAACTGTTGAAACCAAAACATCAACTGTCCTTATAGCCACTTGTTCAATAAGCTTCCAGGCCAATGTTAAAATGTACCCTACCTTGGGGATTAATCTATACGTGAGTAAAATTATTATTTTGCACCACTTTTCAAACACTATGTCTCTTGTTTTCACCTTTCATTGTATAAAAAAAACTTTGCCCTTTTCACCTTTAGGCATTGTGCCGAAAGCTGACATTTTCTTCTGGAGCTTAATGAGAATCGACTGTCAGAGTGGAAAGCAAACCAGGTCTACCTTCCCAGCAGCTATTACTGACCTGACATCAAGGTAGTAGACATGTAAATGAAGTTGTGCTTCAACTTGAGAATTCTGAATTTGTTTTTATTAAAATTGGCAAAATCACTTCAAATAATGCAGTATTTGTGATATCAGAGTTGTCTCCGAAGCATTCAAACACATTCTTTGTTTAAGCTGATTTAGGATATTTAATATGTACTTTTGAAAATATTAGCAGGTTGTCTTTGGATTATGATTTGATAGTTTTGAATGACTAAATGACACGGCAGATTTTTAATCATTTGAGACGGGTGTTTAAAATGTTCTCTAAATGTGTTCTCAATCACAATACTCCCAGACAATAGGGTTTTTTAAATTTTCAACAAATAAATACGAGCAATAGATGGTCACAACCATCCTTGATCATGTTGTGGAATGTCGGCTGAGGCCCTCACTTTTTTTTTTCTTCTTCTGCCTTCACTATGTCACCTTTATTCAATTTTAAATTCGCTTTCTCTGCAACCGCAACTACTTAAGCGATTGACACAAAACTTTCAATATCAGAGTGCCCACGCTTGGAGAATTTTTTTTTGAACGAAGTTACCTGATTATTGCTGGAAAATGTGGCTGGCATTCTAAAAAAAATCTGTTTTCTGTAGGCATGGGTTGCAGGGTATTTCACATAGCAGGAATAAACAGTTGTCAGTGTGTGTCAGTGTGTCTCCTCCATAACTCCAGAACCATTAAACCTATCAGCCTGAAACTTTGCATGCTTACTAAGAAAACGCCAAGAAAGTTCATGAGTGAAAATTGGGAGTTTGGTTTGATTAAAACACCCATTTTGGAGATGATTAACGGCCTTATTTAATTATACCCTTTGTCAGGTGCATCCTCAGTCACCACTCTCTTTGGGGACTTAGGTATATCCTTGAGTAACCTCGCTGTGGTCTGAAAACGCCATGTTTTTTGGCCTGCTCAACCATGCCTTGATTTGAAACAGCAGGCAGATCTTTACCATGAAGATAGCATGGGTTTTAAATGTTCCTGCCCCAGGTCTCAAAGGTATGGTGTGTGTGTGTGTGTGTGTGTGTGTGTGTGTGTGTGTGTGTGTGTGTGTGTGTGTGTGTGTGTGTGTGTGTGTGTGTGTGTGTGTGTGTGTGTGTCGTTGATTGATACCGAAATATGTGGGTATCAGAATGTCGAATGGAGTCCTCCCAGGGCAGGCTCAAAGTATCCAGTCTCATTTTGGTAAGGCTTCACGATTCATGTACCTAGTTTTGGGTTTAAGGGGGTATAAAATATAAATCGTGACCCCTTACCAAAATGAAGTTTTGTGCCGAGGACTCTCTTCAGGATCGTCACTGAGCCCCTGACAGCTTCCAGCTGTAGTTTGTAGTAATATTCCCAGTGATGGTTTTTAATATCGGTGCGAGGTTCTTTCTCATTATTCTCGTAGCTCGAACTATCACTGGTACAACTTTGGCATTCTTCAGCTTCCAGGATCTTTTCACTTCATTCTTGAGGTCTTGGTATTTGGTCATTTTCTTGATTTCTGCATCGTTAGTCCAAAATCACTGGTATTAACATCTCAATTAGCAATGCCTTCTTCTCTTTTTTGCACCTCAGTATGATATCTGGTCACAATGTTTTGTTTTCGATGTTCATGCTCCATGGGATCATTAGACCTAATGAGTGAGTGGTACTTCCATGTTTCCAGTCTGTGCTTTTGGTTAATGTACCCACAAATTTTCTGGAACTGGGATATCACCGTCTTTGCAGATATGCCAGTGGATTATTTAACAAACCCTGTTATGTTGTGTGTACAGCTTTTCTGACATGAGTTTATTTTGTGTGTTCGGTCATTTAGGCCAAGGTCACATTTGCCACGGCGGCCGTGGGGTCTCCAAAATCTTCGGTCACTAGCAATTATACGGCGGCCGCAGTATTTCCATGGTCACACAATGTAGCAGTCACATATGTTTTAATTTTTTTGGGTAGCCGCATGGCGTGTTTATAAATTGTGGAGAGCGAAAGTGTGGGGGTGCCGTACGGTCTTTGATTTGATGTCGCACGGTGACCTTAGGGCATCCCTGCGGCGGCCATAGAATTTTCAAGGCAGACGCAAGGAGACCTTAAGGTGCCCGCAAGGCGACCGCAGGGGGCCTAAGGCGAATGTGCAGCCAGACGGACGGTAACGAGTGGGTATATATACCAGTCCTTTTTTTACTGAAATAAAAATATACCAGTATATACAACTGAATATACTATAACTATAATATACCGTGGTCCCCCAGAATCCGAACGGCCAAGCTGTTTGAAGAAATTGGAATCCGAACAATTTTTTCGAGAAAGTTTGACCCTAAAAACCCAATACATTTTAAAAAACCGAACAAAACGTGGCGTTCATGTTTGTTCACGTGTCTCCCCCACCTGCTCGAGCCGCATCTTCGCGCTTTGTTCATTCAGTTCGTCGGTGGAAGTACTCAGTCACATTTGCTCTACGGCAAGGATAAGGCGGCCGTACGCCCTCTGAATTGACAGAAACATGCAGCGGCCGCAGAGAAACTGAGGTGGCCTCAGGGTGGCCCTACACCGTTTGGCTATATTTTACAGGCCGTAGGGGCGCTGTGGAATTATAACTGCGGAGTAATAACTTTTTTCATTTCTACGCTCGCCATAGCAATTCGACAAGCCAAGCTATGACGTAGATGTGTTCCACGTCGACCGTAGGTAGGGCGTACGGTGGGCTTGCGTTAGTCGTGCGGCTGCCGTAGGCTTTTCTTAATGAAAAATGAATTTTCCCAACCCCCAAAAAATTACGGCACCCCCACGTTTTCGGTCTCCACAATTTATAAACACGCCGTGCGGCTACCCGAAAAATAAAAACATGTGTGACTGCTACATTGTGTGACCATGGAAATACTGCGGCCGCTTTATAATTGCGAGTGTCCATACATTTTGTAGACCCTCCGGGCGCCGGGCCAAATGTGACTTATGCCTTACCTCGTGTTTTCACCTTCATTTTTTTTTTAAATCATCAAGTGTTTTAATTATTAACAAAAAAAGCAATCTGATCACGCGGTGTGATGGACTGTCGGGCAACGATTGAATTTCACAGCAAAACCGGTTGTAATTTTTAATATCCATGATTACGTCAGCCCGATGCATTTGATGAAAGTGATTGTGGTTCTGGGGGCATCATGTTTGATGAGCTGCCCTGGGGGCAGCGCTCTCGCAGAGTGCGCGAGTGATCGAAACCCAGGCCGGAGCTCGAGCTTGTGTGGGCCTTTGGATGTGGTGATTGTACCAGTTTACATGCAACACACTGCCACCGACGGTCATTTACTCATCCTATTTTACCTTAAACATGGGGAATTTCAGTTTAAAGCGTCTTGAAAGTGGGTTTTCTTTGGGTCCATGAATGGATTAATTCACTTTGCATTATTGCTTATTGGGAAAATATTTTTTGAATCCGAACTTTTTGCAATCCAAACAGCCTCCAGGAACGAATTAAATTCGGATTCTGGGGGCACCACTGCGTATAGGCAAACAACTATACTCCAATCTCTAGCGGTAGCGCACGTTGGACGCACGGTCGACGCAGACTGCCACGGAGGCCTACGTAGGTGCACGGCGGGCGTAGGGGAACCGTGCGTCGACCTTGCTTTGCCCACAGGTAGTCACACAGACCGCAAGGCCACAGTACGGCGACCGTGCAAATAGTGCGGCCGCCGTAATTTTTTGGGGGTTGGGAAAATTAATTTTTCATTGAGAAGAGCTTACGGCAGCCACACGGAAAACGCAAGCCCACCGCACGCCCTATGTACGGTCGACGTGGAACACATCTACATCATAGCTTGGCTTGTCTAATTGCTACGGCGAGCGTAGAAATGAAAAAAAGTTATAACTTCACGATTTCATTCTACGGCGACCCTATGGCCTGTAAAATATAGCAAACGGCGTAGGGCCACCCTGAGGCCACCTCAGTTTATCTGCGGCCGCTGCACGTTTCTGTCAATTCAGAGGGCGCACGGCCGCCTTATCCTCGCTGTAGAGCAAATGTGACTGAGGCCTAAGCACCACATATCATTCTCTTTGCTAACACCACCTCCCTCCACCCCTCACCTTTCTGTTTCTTTCTTTTTTTTTCCTCCTACCCCTCCCTCCTCGCACTCTCCCTCCTGCACTCTATAGCAATGTTTGGTGAGGTGTTGCTCTCCCCCTCCCCCCTTTCCTTGCTTCCCCTCCCTCCATCCTCTCCTTTCTCCTCCCTCTGTGCCCTTCCTTCCCCTCCCTCCAACATCCACTTTTCCCTCCCCTCCCTTCCCTCCGTCCTCTCCCCTCCCTTCCCTCCGTCCTCTCCCCTCCCTTCCCTCCGTCCTCTCCCCTCCCCTCCCTTCCCTCTGTCCTCTCCCTTCCCTCCATTCTCTCTGCCTTCCCTAACTCCCTTTTCTCTCTCTCCCCTCTTTTGCTCTCCTCTCTTTCCCCTCCTTTCCTCCTCTCTCTCCCCTCCTTTCCTCTTCTCTCTCCCCTCCTTCCCTCCTCACTCTCTCCTCCTTCCCTCCTCTTTCTTCCATCCCTCTCTCCTCTGTCTTCCATCTCTCCCATCTCTCCCCATCTCTCCACCATCTCTCCACCATCTCTCCCTTCCCTCCCCTACCCACCCCCCCACACTTAACAACCCCATCAGCAAAGCGATGGGTTGTATTTGCTAATTTGTAGATATATGGCATGTTGCCTTGGGGTTCTGATATATGTGATACTTTTAAATGACTGCAGCTGTTGAGGAACCTGGATATGGTTTGAAGCAGAAGAAGGCTTGCTTACTCTGTGTAACTTTTGTTGGTTCTGTTATGTATCTTTCATGGCTGGAATGGTATTGGGGTAACTAATTATATGAAGTCCTATCTGCAGCTGGGAATAATTGATTCTGTGAGAGCTGATTAGTTGATCCCTCCAATTTTCAGGTGAGAGACATGATTGGACCTTTGATGGACTATATGTATATATTTATAATTATTTATAACAGCTGTCACCTCTGATAACTTTTCGAATGCCTCCGTCATAGCGAAAATAAGGATGAATCTATTGCTTTGATTTTATTATAAGCATCACAGTTTGACATAAAACACAATTTTTTTTTTGTTTAAGGAAGATTTTCCAATTTTTCAAGACGATGTAAATCGAGTGCATTATAATACTGGAACTTATGTTTGTGAACTCTCAGTCATTTCAGGGATTAAGAAGAATAAATTTCATGGCAAAATAATTTTTAAAAAGATGATAATTTCTCTTTTGCAATCAACGTGCCTTGCTGAGAATTACTGCGAATGCATTCTACTTAATCAGCAACATTGCTGAGAATCCTTTCCATCGTTTTACTCTCAGGAAATTATATGTCTCTCATAATAGCTGAGCTCATTTGAGGAACAAAGCCCTTTTCAAATGATATCTTAATTCCACAAAGGTGTAATTACAATTCCTTTTTACTGTACAGCAGGTGTAAAAAGTGATTCTTTGACTGTATTACTGGTGTAAATAGCCTCCTTTTATTTGTTTATTTACTTTTTTACAAAGTAAACAAATGCAGGTGCAATCTTTCTTTATTTATTTTTCTCTTTGCCTCTTTTATACACAGCAGCACATTACCTGTTGGGTGATTGCATCACCCCTCCACCCCACCTCTGCCCACAGTGACGCGTACACGCACGAACACACATGCACACACAAACACACACATACACACACAGTTATATTTTTACTGTGAGTAAACTCACACATGCAGTTCTTTCTGACAACTCCAACAAAAAAAGTCTTAGCCCCCTCATCGCAACTCTGTCCCATCATTGCTCACCCCTCCCCCTCCCCTCCAGCCCCAAGTCCTCACCCTTCCGCACCAAACCCAAAGACATCCATCCCTTTCCTGCAGTCAGGCCTTCAACCCCCCCTCCCCCATGCCACCCCTCCCACCGAAAGTCCTGTACCCCCCTCTCTTACTTCCAAAGTTGTCCCTTCTTTACTCTCACCCTCCTCCTGCTCATAAAAGCAAATGGGCATTCCCACGTCAAAACAAAGGAATATGTAACGCTTTCACCCCTATCATATAATCCAATCACCAACTTCACAGAAACCCATCTACAGTCGCCTGTTCAACTCCCAATCTGAGAAAATAGACGGAAGTAAGAGCAAACCTGTGTAACATTTACAGTAAAATCACTGCTTGAGAGAAAACGTAATTCTAAAGGGTTTTAAAGGGTTTAAAGGGTAATTCTAAAGGGTTCCTAATTTGGCAGCCATAGTATAGAAATTGAGGATGGAGTCAGGCGAACTGTCCAACCAATGGGTTGAACTCGCACACATGCACGGACACACTGGTAGGTCTCTGTTCAGGTCAGGTATGGGAGAATGCACCAGAGCAGCGCGTCGCTGCGTCCACTTTCCGCCGATATTCCAAGGGTCTCCGTCTGACCATCCCCCAGGCAGATGCCTGGCCCATTCCCATCTCCTTGAGATGCTGATCAACTTGCTGCATCCACGAGGCCAGTGCTCGGCCCATTGGTCTCCTCCACTCACGAGACTCCCTCACTGAGAGAATCTGGTGAGCAGGATCAGCGCCAGGAAAACGAGCCACATGTCCATACAGCCGCAGCTGATGCTCACGGACTATGCAGGTAACAAATCTCATCCGAGTCTCTCTCAGCAACCGCTCGTTGGTCACAAAGTCCGACCAGTGATAGCCAAGGATTCTCCGAAGAGACCTGGTACCAAAGGAATTAAGTATCTGTCTCAGATCCTTGGTCAGAGTCCAAGTCTCACTTCCATAGAGCAAGACTGGAAGCACCAAGGACCTGAAGACTCGGACTTTCGGCCTCCCGCACAAGGACTGGCAGCGCCAAACCCCATTATCCAGTGAATCCATGACTCCCCATGCCTGACCCAGACATCTATTGACCTCTGACTCACAGCCAGCAGAGACATGAATATCACTGCTTAGGTAAGTGAATCTCTCCATGACCTCAACATGCTCACCACAAACAGGAATAGACAGGACAGCAGCATCCAAGATGTCATTGAAACCCTGGATCTTAGTTTTGACCCAGGAAACCCATAATCGCAGCGTCTCCGACTCCTCTTTTAGCACCTCGAGGGCCCCCAAAAGGATATCTAAAGTCTCCGCAAAGATGACTGCATCAAATGCGAAATCAAGGTCAAAGATCTTGACATTCCCAAACGATGCACCGCAGCTTGATCTCTCCGACATCCTCCCTCGAATCCAGTCCATACAAGTGCTGAAAAGTGTGGGGGCTAGCACACACCCATGGCAAACTCCAGTAACAACTGGAAATAAGTCACAGATGGCACTACCACATCTCACAGCACTCTCATTACCAGAGTAGAGTTCAGACATCAGATCGATCAGTTTTGGTGGCACCCCACAAAGACGTAGAATCCTCCAGAGGACATCCCGATTCACTGAATCGAACGCTTTACAGAGATCAATATAGACTCAAAGCAGCCCCTGCCAAAACTCCCGTCTGCATTCGGTGATTACATGAAGAGTAAGGATATGGTCAATTGTTAACCTCTGGTGTAAAGCCTGACTGCTCTGGACACTGGTGCTCAAGCAGATGGTGGCGAACCCTATCAAGAATTATCCGAGCAAAGACCTTGCGCAGCACTGAGAGCAGCGTCACCACTTGATAGTTGTTGCAGTACTCGTGGTAACCATTCCCTTTCCAGAGAGGGACAACAAGGCCCCTCTTCCATTCATTTTAGATGATGCCTGTGTTCCAGCCAGAGCACAGAACTGCATGTAATGACCTGAGTACAGTATTTCAACCAGCCTTGAGAAGTTCAGCATGGATGCCACAAATCCCAGGAGCTTTACCCCATTTCAACCAGTTCACTGCAGCCTGTGGTTCCTTAAACGAAGGTGGATCACAGTTGATTGTAGTGTCAGCAATACGGATAATAACGCCCCTGACATCCAACTCAAGGGCTGGTGGGTCAGCCAGGTGCAGCCACTCAAAGTATCCCACCCAACGGGCCTTGATTTCAGACTCCTTTGTCAAGAGCCTACCACCCTCCGCTCTAACTTCAGTACACCAAGTGATGGGCTTGGAGGAACACAATGTGTGAATTGCCCTGTAAGCAGGACGAGAATCACTTGACCACAGGTGATGTTCTACCCCCTCACAGATTCCATGCACATTGACCTCCTTGTCCTCCCTCAGCACACGTACAGCTTTATGCCTCAACTCCATGAACAGCTCAACTCTGTCTTTAAGCCTGTTCCTGTGACTTAACAATGGGATCCAGTGTCCCTAGAGAGACAAAATTCTTCTTCACCCCACAGTGTATTTCAAGACATCCATTGGCAACATCAAGGAAGGTGGTCTTGCAGGCACTCCACAACTCTTCAGCATTTCCCAAAGCACCTCGACCGCCCAAATCCTCACATAGCCTGTTCGGAAACTCCTCAGCTACTCCCTCATCCTTGAGCTTGCCAACATCCAGCATTGTCTGGAATGGTACCATTCTCCTCGATTTAAGCTGCAACTTCAGAGTTGCTACCACAAGCCTGTGGTCGGCATTGAGGAACTGAGCACTCCGGTAGACCCTGCAGTTCTGGATCATCCTCCAACGACCATCAACAAGGGCAAGGTCAATCTCCTTTGCCACACCACCAGCGTTGCAATACCAAGTCCAGCGATGAGCCTTTGGGCGCTGAAACCATGAAACAGCCACCCTCAGTCCGTGACTACTTGCAAAGTCAAGGAACTTAGTGCTGTTCTGGTTCACATTTCCAGACCCATGGGGACCAACACATGACTCATAACCATCCCTATCAGTTCCAGTCGATGCATTGAAATCCCCCAAGACCAGAAGGGTATCTCACCTGTGCCACTTATCAACCACAGACTCGAGTGTGGAAAAGAATGCATCCTTCACAGTGACACCTCTCGCTTCAGCCGGAGCATATACAGAGACCAGGGAAACGACACTCAGGGAGTGACGAATCCTTAGTCTCAAAATACACTCATTTACCGGTGTTACCTCAATTAGCATTGGAGTCAGCTTATTGGACACAGCTGCAACAACTCCTTGGGCCCGGTTACCATCAGAGCGACCAGACTGATAGTGCGTTTAACCCCCGGCCATAATCTCACCACTTTCCGGTGTCCGAACCTCAGAGAGTGCTGCAATACCGATGTCCAAACGCTTGAGCTCAGATGATAACAGAGACAGGTGATCATCCTCTCTTCGGGATAGGACATTTCAGGCACCTGCCCGAAGGGACCACTTGAGGTTAACCCAAGGAGACCACCCTCTGGTGGATGACACCTCAGCACCATTCTGCCACTCACCACCACAATATGACCCTGGATGTTTACCCTGTGCTTTTCCTTCTGTCATCAAGGAATGGGGGTCCTGAAGTCTTTGCCCCAATAACGTCATCCAGTGAGCTG
>NC_140967.1:15256789-15264289 GCF_056783735.1 Eptatretus burgeri
CAATTCTACTTCACAGACGGCGCCGACAACACATACCCAAAACCAAGGAAAAGAAATACCCTCAAGGATGAGGCGGGCCTGAGGCCGAGACCGGGTCGGGCCTACCCGTCTGGTGATGAGACGCGGAGCGGCGATGGTAGGGGGTGGGAACGGGGCCCCCTTGGTAGCACTATCTCAGCGCGGGGGGAAACAGGAGGGGGTTGTTGATGCTCGGGGTATAGAGGATCTTTATTACCCCTGGTGTGCATCTCCACCTCGGCCAGGACGCGCTGCCGGCCTCCCTCGGGCGTGCAGCTCCTGGCACCGACGCGAGCACCCCCTCGTCCGACTCTCTTCAGCTTCTCCAGCTACTGCAGGCTTCGGGCTCCAGACTTCCACACTCGTCCCCTCCGTTCCGACTCCTTCTCGTTCTCCTGACTGACGAACACCGTCCTTTTTATCCCCCCGTAGCTTCGCCTTTGACCCCCTCCCTTCGACCTTTCACCTCGCTTCCCATTGGCCCGAGAAAAAGTGGGCGTGAAGGCTTTTTGATCCACAAATTTGCATATATCGATCGTTCTGGAGGCGGGGCCAAATCGCCCCTCGCTCACCGATTGGACGGCAAAAAGTGGGCGTGTGTCGTTTTTGATCCGTTTTTGAAGCACAAAATCCGTGATTTTGTACACGCTGTTCAACGTGCGCCCTGCACGAGTCCAACACCGGTACCCACAGCGGGGCAAGAACGGTGGTGATGCTACGGTTGCGAGGTGTGACGTGAAGGTCGTGGCGGTTGTGGTGAAGCGGTGGTTGTGGTCGGTGGTTGATGTTGTGGTTGTGATGGTAATCATGGCGGTTGGTCCAAAATAAAGATAGTAAAAGAAAAACGGCTATCCTGAAGAGTCGCAGCTCGCATAAATGACATGTATTCCCACTAGACAACGGGTTTGGGCCTAACTACACATGCACTTACCGAGATACCTCACCTAAGGGACCTGAATGGTGGTTTGCGAATTTGGTAACCACAACACTACCCCCTTCCCTTTTTACAGACTCGTCCCGAGTCGTCAAATTTTCGTGTGCCATCATGTGTAGTTTTCCCCTAGTACATTTTACCTACGGATCCCTGAGTGCGACATTCATGGTATTCGTGTCCCCAAAATAAATAATCTGAGGGCTGCGTAACTACCTAAACAAACTCACTCACACGGACGACTTAAATAAAATTACCGGCACTAGACAGACATGCCAGGGGCGCACTCATATTTACAGTACATCTTAACCTTAACTTACAAATTTTATACTAAACCATGGCCCAGGATCACTGAACTCTGCAAAAGAAAAGCAGTTAGCAGGGAGCCAGGCTGCCCGCATGCAGTCTCTGACTCAAACAATGCAGGTGACAGGGAACGTGGCTGGCTGCTCACACGCAGTCCAAGGCCTTCCCTTTTGAACTGAACTCAGTGAACCACAACGGTGCTTGGGCTACACAAACGCAGTCTCCGTGCCAGCTCAAGTGGCACACGCAATGAGCACAACGAATGGATGGATGAACACAAACACGGTGCACGGGCCGCCACTGCAGGCCCGTGTTGTAGCTGCCAACAGGGCAGTTCTTGCAGCTTGCAAACTGTTGCCTTTACGGATCCTGGCGCACATGGAAATGAACAGGGGGGGCAAAGCAAAAATTGAACGGGGCTGGTGAACATGGGCAGTGGGCATGGCATGGCAAAGGTGAGCAGGCAAACACAGCCCGCAGAAGAAGGCCGCTGCAGGCAAACACAGCCGGCAGACGAACTGGCCGGCACAGGCCTTGAAGAAAAAACAGCCAGCCGGCAGATGAAGTGGGCCGGCACAGGCCCTGCAGCACAGCAGCTGCAGACGATCCAGCCGGCACAGACCTTGCAGCAAAACAACAGCTGCCGATGAAGTTGGCCGGCACAGGCCTTGCAGCACACAGCCAGCAGATGAAGCTGGCCAGCTTTTGCCGTCAGTGGAAGTTGGTGGAGGGAGTGCGGTGGTGCTGGCCACTTGGAAGGCGGGCTCGGACCTACCTACCTGTCTCCCTCCCAACCTATCGCCTTTGCCTGTCACTGTACATACCCACTCCCTTAATTTGTCAAACCCCAATTTAGCCCCAACTTATTTTTTTTGTTGTTTTTATTTTTACTTCCCCACTATAAATCGTCCCCTAACCCCCTTTATCGTCCTTGTTCGGCTAACCTATTCTGTCACCTAGCCTACTCCCAACCCCTACGTTCCCTTCCCAGAGGGGAACAAGGGAGAGCTAACGTCCTGTGTCGAGGCCCAACGAAGCCTCAGAATGGCCTCCCCAGAGTTCGGCGATCTTAACACCAAGTGGGTCCAGCGGCCCACAACGACAGCGAGGGGATGGATGGTGCGGAGGGGTACATCTCCTAATCTACCCTAACCATTTAACTGTTAAACTACCCCGGGGCTTTCAACAAGCGCCTCTCGCTTAAACTATTGGTTCTAACAACCCAGATTCCCGTCGCCTGTGTTGGTGTCCTTACAATTTCGGGCCTCGCCCCCAATTTTCGCTCCGTGCCCGCGCGCGGGCGCCTGGGTGGGACACGGGGCCCGCTTGGCCAGGCCCGACCCTCTGCCGGTGCTCCCGCTACGGCGCGCCCGGGCACTACACTGCCTCCGAGCCTACCAGCTCCCTAACACCGGGGAGTGCCCCCCATGGCACCTCCCCTGAAACGCACACGTGGCAGGCCGGCCTCCTGGGCCCCTTTCCGAGGGTCACCCGTGCCCACAACACTGCCCACGTGGCTAATGGCGCCCCGGGCCCCTGCACCAAGCAGGCGCACCCGTGCCCACTACTCTATCCCGGCCCCCCATGGGCCCATGGCCTACCGCGGCCGACTAGCCTGGTGCCCGGGGTACCCACTCAGCGATACTCACCTTTCGCAGCCACGCTCCCAAGCCCGTCAACAGGGCTCCTGCACCCCTCCAAATGGGTCTCGAGCCTACTTTCCCACCAACAGCAAAACGACCTCCATTTTTCAATTTGACTAACCCAGCTAACTCACTTTACTCTGACCCCGGGGTCCCTTGGGTGGGAGTCACTCCTCCCCCCAATCACTCATCGCACCATGCAGTCCCGATTCGCTCCACACACACAGACCCGCTGGCCTCACTCACTCAACATGTCTCCACATCATAACTCACCAACAACTCTTCAACACACTCACCGCTGAACTCTGCCATCCTTCTAACTACATCCCCTAACTAACTCGTGCTCCCACGTCGTCCCTTAAACTAGTAGCACGTTCCTTTTAACACTACGTAGCTAAACTACGTCCCCTCTACACATCCACAAGTCTGTCCATGTCTCCAAATAAATCATTAATAAATTTCCCAACCTAAATCTGGCTACAATCCCTCTAACTAATCCATTCCACGGACTCCATGAGGACTTACCCCTGCCCCATGAAGTCGGTCTAACTAAGCTAACCCTTCCCCCTAACTAGTTTCCATCCTGTGCCCAGGTCAAGGGGGTCTTCCACCCCTTGCCCAGGAATCCTGTGTACCCGAAAGTGAGGCTTGTTCTTTTTTTTTTTTTTTTTCTTTACATGCGCAGCACCTGCGCGGCAACTCAGAGCTCGCGCACTTTGCACCTGCCCGTGACGTCATGCAGCTGCACGTGTTCCTCGTCCCTCCTTGGACGGGACCATCCGGCAGAGATACCCCTCCTGCCGGATTCCAACCACACGTGCAGCCATGACGTCACCGTGCGCAAAAAAAACACAAGCCCCACGTCTCGAGGGGTTCCCCATGCGAACACATGTGCTTTGCCCGTTGGAGCTGAACACACACGATCGCGTGGAGAACCCGTCCGGTCCAAATCCGTAGTCCTGCCTAAACTTTGTCCGTCCGCGGGATCGGCAAATCCACCGCGTGCGTTTCCGGACCGGGACTTCACTCCCGCAAGCGAGCACGTGGTGGTCTCGTGCGTTGCACAGCACGGACCGCGTGCTCACTGCTGGGTGAACCCGGCACGGTCCCCGAAACAACCACAGCCGCTCCTCGGCTTTCGTTTCTCCCATGTCGCCGTCTCCGTCTCCATTCCACACACGCATACCTGCGTGTTACGACGCACACAGTCCACTCCATCACATTCACACCGGGAGACGCGGCTGCGTGCTCCCGCATGCCAACCGACATCTCCCTCACATACCGCTCTCTCACACACACGGTCTCCCTTGCATACGGCCGTTCACTCACGCGTGCCTCACTACTCACAGAAACCATACTACTCACACACGCGGGGGCACTCAACCGCTGTGCCTCATCCACACACCGTGCCTCACTCATACACGCGGGGGCACTCAACCGCGGTGCCTCGTCCACACACGCGGGGGCACTCAACCGCGGTGTCTCATCCATACTCCGTGCCTCACTCACACACGCGGGGGCACTCACCCGCGGTGCCTCACTCACACTGGCCGTTTCACTCACACACACGGCCTCTTCCACACACGGTGCCTCATCCACACACGGCGTGCTGGGAAGCACGCACTCCGGCACCATCGCTACCACACCACTCACACACGGGGTCGCTTCCACACACGGGGACGCACTCACACCTTGCACCACACACACAGGGACAACCACACTGGGGATTTGTGTCCCCACAAGGGTCTCCGGGGCCTCTATACCCCCCAAGCTCTCCGTGCACCCGTCCACAGCAACCGTCCCCTCAACCTCGCAAAGCACGACCGAACTCACCTGGTCGTGACTCGCCTCAAGGGGGCATACTCGCTCCCCTCGTTCCTGGAGGAGGCCATCCAGGTGCTCGCACTGGGTCCCCACACGCTCCGCGAGCTCACCCCCATTGTCCTCCACTACCTCCGTGTGTGTGTGTGCGTCACTTACCCCGTCTTCATCGTGCAGTCTCTCCTCTATTTTTTCTGTCTCCCGTGTCTCTATACATTTTCTCTCCTGGTTCCTTTTTTCTGTCTCTTCCTGGTTCCTTTTCCTTTCCCATCTGAGTCGTTCTTTCTCTCTGAGCCCCATTAGCTGTTCGTTCTCCCTCCGTTTTAGTTGTTCAATTTCACACTCATAGAGTTGTTGTTTTCTTTCCCACTGTTCCTCCTGCTTTTTGTTTTCCAATCTCATCGTTTCTTTCAATTGGCTCATTTCCTTCCTGTGTTTCATTCGCTGTTCTCTCACGACTCTTCCTCGTTTCCTCTCCTGTCCTTCCTTCTCCAGTTTCATGGTTTGCTTCATTTGGTTAATCTCCTTTTTGTGTTTCATTTGCTGCTGTCTCATTACTCTTCCTCGTTTCCTCTCCTGTCCTTCCTTCTCCAGTTTCATGGTTTTCTTCATTTGGTTAATCTCCTGTTTGTGTTTCATTCGCTGTTCTTTGTCTATCTCGTACTCCAGCCTCAGCTTTTCTTTCAATTGGTCAACCTCAGATTCATGTTCTTTTTGTTTTCTATTCCATTGTTCCTCTCGTTCTTCCCTCTCCAATCTCGTTGTGTCCTTCAATCTCCTGATTTCTCCTTCCTGCTTCATTCCTTGCTCCTTTACTTTCTCCTCGTATTCGAACCTATTTTTTTCCTTTTGTCGTTCAGTTTCAAATTCATACTCTTTCAGTTTTCTATTCCACTATCTTTCTTGTTCCTCCTATTGCAATCTCGTCATTTCTTTCAACTGACTGATTTCTTTCTCCTGTCTCATTCGTTCTTCCTTCATTACTCTTTCTTGTTCCTCATTCTTTAGTCTGGCCTTCGCTTCCAGCTGTTCGATCTGTACAGTGTGGTTTCTTAAAGTTTCATTTTCCGTTCTCTTCCTTTCCTCTTTTAACACTCTCAGTTCGTTTTGTAGTTCCCTCTCTTTGTTTTGGTGTTTCTGTAACTCAGAAACTTTCTTTTCCAATTCCTTTCTCATCTCCGCACACTCAGACTTTGCTTTGGCTTCTAACTGTTCTTCCGGCTTGCGCTTGTGGTTTTCTACCCGTCTTCCCAGTTCCTCTGTCTCCGTTTTTACCTCCAGTCCCAGCTTATCAACTCTCTTCGTCATGTCTTGAAGTCTTTTCTCACACTCCACCGTTTCGACCTTCAATCCCTCCTCTGTCTCCTCCTGGCTTTCTTTTAATTGGTTTTTCGCTTCGAGTGCGTTTCCATCCTTTTTTTTATTTTCCATTTGTTGCGTATTTCTCTTCATTTCGCTGGTTATGCTCTGCACGAGTTCCATAACGTGCTGTATCGTCACCTGCCCTGGCCACTCCCACTGACTACATTTAGCGGTGGGGTTATAATAAAAAAACCGACCAGATGAACGGCATCGATGCCTTTCCCAACCTTCTGGTACGGGTTTCTCTTGCACGGTGATCTCGTCCTGAGCCATGGATTCTACATTACTATTACACATACCTAATCCACCCGGCACCCGCTCGCCTTGAGACGCCATCTTGCTTCTCGTGAAGGGTTAATTTCGCTCGCTCGTAATTTGGAGGGAATCGGGGGTCGCTTCTCTCACCCCTGGACTGATTCCCGTGAATTTCGCTGGAGACAGGAGAGCCTGTTGTCCCGCTCTCCAATACCAGTGCCGCGAGGAGGGCGATGAATTTGTATCCCACTCCTGACACCAGTGTTGCGGATTCGCGCCCGCCGGCGTGCTGACGGCCACGTAACTCGAATCGCGGCACGTCGCCCACCGGACGGACAATCCAGTCGTGACCCTCTCGGACTAACGCCGGGAACCAGTCACGGGTGGACCTTTCGGTCTCACCGCGATCGAGCCAATCAGCCCCCGCGTGGGATAGGGTTGCTCGCCAAATTCGACCTACCTAAGTACCCATGCGGAGGGTAGACCGGGCGATCGCACCTCGCCGCAGGTCGACTTCGGACACGGGCCACTTACGCGACCCGTTCCGTACTATCAGAATAACCGAGCGGTGTTATCGTCGACCTCGACGGTTCGATTAATTATCGGGCGTACTCAGCCCACTACCAACCCTTTACGTGAAGCAAGATGAGGGTTCAATGGGGGAAAAGACGAAGCGAAGCGGGAGAACAGTTCAACAATAAAGCACATTTATTCGCGGCACACGGGAAGCACACAAATACAATTCCACCAAAAGCACACAAAAAAAAGAAAACACAATTCCATTTACACAAAAAGCAAATATAAAAGCGAAAACAATGCAGAGCTAATACCGACTACCGAGCACACGGCAACACTTATACAATTCTACTTCACAGACGGCGCCGACAACACATACCCAAAACCAAGGAAAATAAATACCCTCAAGGATGAGGCGGGCCTGAGGCCGAGACCGGGTCGGGCCTACCCGTCTGGTGATGAGACGCGGAGCGGCGATGGCCCCGCAACCCGCGGGCCTCGTGGACGGTGTCTGGTAGGGGGTGGGAACGGGGCCCCCTTGGTCGCACTATCTCAGCGCGGGGGGAAACAGGAGGGGGTTGTTGATGCTCGGGGTATAGAGGATCTTTATTACCCCTGGTGTGCGTCTCCACCTCGGCCAGGACGCGC
>NC_140967.1:15269289-15274289 GCF_056783735.1 Eptatretus burgeri
GGTATTCGTGTCCCCAAAATAAATAACCTGAGGGCTGCGTAACTACCTAAACAAACTCACTCACACGGACGACTTAAATAAAATTGCCGGCGCTAGACAGACATGCCGGGGGCGCACTCATATTTACAGTACATCTTAACCTTAACTTACAAATTTTACACTAAACCATGGCCCAGGATCAATGAACTCTGCAAAAGAAACGCAGTTAACAGGGAGCCAGGCTGCTCGCATGCAGTCTCTGGCTCAAAACAATGCAGGCGACAGGGAACGTGGCTGGCTGCTCACACGCAGTCCAAGGCCTTCCCTTTTGAACTGAACGCAGTGAACCACAACGGTGCATGGGCTGCACAAACGCAGTCTCCGTGCCAGCTCAAGTGGCACACGCAATGAGCACAACGAATGGATGCATGAACACAAACACGGTGCACGGGCCGCCACTGCAGGCCCGTGTTGTAGCTGCCAACGGGGCAGTTCTCGCAGCTTGCAAACTGTTGCTTTTACGATCCTGGCGCACATGGAAATGAACAGGCGGGGGGGCAAAGCAAAAATTGAACGGGGCTGGTGAACGTGGGCAGTGGGCATGGCATGGCAAAGGTAGCAGGCAAACACAGCCCGCAGAAGAAGGCCGCTGCAGGCAATCTCAGCCCGCAGAACCAGGCCGTTGCAGGCAAACACAGCCGGCAGATGAACTGGCCGGCACAGGCCTTGAAGAAAAACAGCCAGCCGGCAGATGAAGTGGGCCGGCCTCCGCCTCGAAGCAAAACACGGCCAGCCGATGAAGTTGGCCAGCCTTTGCCGTTCAGTGGAGGTTGGTGGAGGGAGTGCGGTGGTGCTGGCCACTTGGAAGGCGGGCTTGGACCTACCTACCTGTCTCCCTCCCAACCTATCGCCTTTGCCTGTCACTGTACATACCCACTTCCTTAATTTGTCAAACCCCAATTTAGCCCCAACTTATTTTTTTTTTGTTTTTATTTTTACTTCCCCTCTATAAATCGTCCCCTAACCCCCTTTATCGTCTTTGTTCAGCTAACCTATCCTGTCACCTAGCCTACTCCCAACCCCTACGTTCCCTTCCCGGAGGGGAATAAGGGAGAGCTAACGTCCTGTGTCGAGGCCCAACTCAAGCCTCAGAATGGCCTCCCCAGAGTTCGGCGATCTAACCCAAAGTGGGTCCAGCGGCCCACAACGAGAGCGAGGGGATGGATGGTGCGGAGGGGTACATCTCCTAATCTACCCTATCCATTTAACTGTTAAACTACCCCGGGGCTTTCAACAAGTGCCTCTCGCTTAAACTATTGGTTCTAACAACCCAGATTCCCGTCACCTGTGTTGGTGTCCTCACAATTTCGGGCCTCGCCCCCCAATTTTCTCTCCGTGCCCTCACACGGTCTCCTGGCTAGGACACGTGGCTCCCTTTGGCAGGCACGACCCTCTGCCGAATCTCCCGCTATGGCACCCCCGGGCACTACACTGCCTCCGAGCCTACCAGCTCCCTAACACCGGGGAGTGCCCCCCATGGCACCTCCCCTGAAACGCACACATGGCAGGCCGGCCTCCCGGGCCCCTTTCCGAGGGTCACCCGTGCCCACAACACTGCCCACGCGGCTAATGGCACCCCGGGCCCCCGCACCAAGCAGGCGCACCCGTGCCCACTACTCTATCCCGGCCCCCCATGGGCCCTTGGCCTACCACGGCCGACTAGCCTGGTGCCCGGGGTACCCACTCAGCGATACTCACCTTTCGCAGCCACGCTCCCAAGCCCGTCAACAGGGCTCCTGCACCCCTCCAAATGGGTCTCGAGCCTACTTTCCCACCAACAACAAAACGACCTCCATTTTTCAATTTGACTAACCCCCTAACTCACTCTACACTGACCCCGGGGTCCCTTGGGCGGGAGTCACTCCTCCCCCCAATCACTCATCGCACCATGCATTCCCCATTCACTCCACACACACAGACCCGCTGGCCTCACTCACTCACCATGTACTCACCTCACAACTCTCCAACTCTTCAACACACTCACCGCTGAACTCTGCCATCCTTCTATCTACCTCCCCTAACTAACTCGTGCTCCCACGTCGTCCCTTAAACTACAGCACGTTCCTTTTAACACTACGTAGCTGAGCTACGTCCCCTCTACACATCCAAAGTCTGTCTCTGTCTCCAAATAAATAATTTTATTTCCCAACCTAAAGCTCACTAAATCCCTCTACCTAATCCATTCCACGGACTCCATGAGGACTTACCCCTGCCCCATGAAGTCGGTCTAACTAAGCTAACCCTTCCCCCTAACTAGTTTCCATCCTGTGCCCAGGTAAGGGGGTCTTCCCTCCTTGCCCAGGAATCCTGTGCACCCGAAAGTGAGGCTTGCTGTTTTTTTATGTGCAGCACCTGCGCGGCAACTCGCGCACTTTGGACCTGCCCGCGACGTCATGCAGCTGCACGTGTTCCTCGTCCCTCCTTGGACGGTACCATCCGGCAGGGATACCCCTCCTGCCGGATTCCAACCCCACGTGCAGCCATGACGTCACCGTGCGCAAAAAAAAAACACAAGCCCCACGTCTCGAGGGGTTCCCCACGCGAACACATGTGCTTTGCCCGTTGGAGCTTAACACACACGATCGCGTGGAGAACCCGTCCGGTCCAAATCCATTATCCTGCCGAAACTTTGTCCGTCCGCGGGATCGGCAAATCCACCGCGTGCGTTTCCGGACCGGGACTTCACTCTCGCAAGCGAGCACGTGGCGGTCTCGTGCGTTGCACAGCACGAACCGCGTGCTCACTGCTGGGTGAACCCGGCACGGTCCCCGAAACAACTACAGCCGCTACTCGGCTTTCTCTCCTCTGTCGCCGTCTCCGTCTCCATTCCACACATGCATACCTGCGTGTTACGACGCACACACTCCACTCCATCACATTCACACCGGGAGATGCGGCTGCGTGCTCCCGCATGCCAACCGACATCTCCCTCTCATACCGCTCTCTCACACACACGGTCTCCCTTGCACACAGCGACCTTGCACACGGCCGTTCACTCACGCGTGCGGGGGCACTCACCCGCGGTGCCTCACTCGCACTCCGTGCCTCATCCACACACGCGGGGGCACTCAACCGCGGTGCCTCATCCACACTCCGTGCCTCATCCACACACGGCGTGCTGGGAAGCACGTACTCCGGCACCATCGCCACCACACCACTCACACACGGGGTCGCTTCCACACACGGGGACGCACTCACGCCTTGCACCACACACACAGGGACAACCACACTGGGGATTCGTGTCCCCACAAGGGTCTCCGGGGCCTCTATACCCCCAAGCTCTCCAAGCACCCGTTCGCAGCACTCCTCCCCTCAACCTCGCAAAGCACGACCGAACTCACCTGGTCGTGACTCGCCTCAAGGGGGCATACTCCCTCCCCTCGTTCCTGGAGGAGGCCATCCAGGTGCTCGCACTGGGTCTCCACCCAGTCCACCAGCTCACCCCCATTATCCTCCACTACCTCTGTGTGTGTGTGTTCGTCTCTAACCTTGTCCAATTCATGCAGTCTCTCCTCTATTTTTTCTGTCTCCCGTGTCTCTGCCAACTCTTCACCCTTTACCTCCCTTGTCTCAACTATTATTTCCGTTGTCGTCACCTCTTGTCTCGTCTCACACGTTTTAGTCTCCCCATTTAATTTTTCCCTCTTGGTCACCGTCGATTCCTCTGTCACGACCCTCGCCCAACACGCCCCCCGAATTATTTTTTTCACCCGCCTCCACCGCGGGCCTGTCAGCCGTTGCACCCCCTTCCAGCTCGTTTGCTCCCACACGTGGAGTCGCCATTCCCAGCTCCCTGGTCACGGCCTTCATGCCCGCCTGCAGGCATCGGCCCATGTTCTGCGTCTCACCCCGTAGCTCTTTCATTTCTTCCCTCATGTTTGCTTCCATTCCGTTTATTTGCTTGTTCATTTCGTTTTTCATTTCATTTGTGTTTGTATCCATCTTTTCGTTCATGCCTTTCATTTCGTTTGTGTTTGTATCCATCTTTTCATCCATTTTTTGTGTATTCGCATCCATCCTCGTTTTTACTTCGTCCATTTGCTTGTTCATGTTCGCATTCATCTTCGCTGTCATTGCCGCCAACATGGCGCATAGCTGGGCCATGTCGGGTGCGCTTGAGTGAGCCGTTTCGGCAAGGGTTGGGGAAGGGTTTTGGTGGAGAGGGGGGGGGAGGTGTCATACACTGCGGCCGCTGCCGCACCCATTTCGGGCTCTGGGTTCAGTTGGGCGAGTCCGTGTTCCTGCACAATCAACATTTCCTGCTCGGGGATTCCATCCTGGACCATGGATTCTACACATTCTACATCCATTTCTAATACCCCCGGCTCCCGCTCGCCTTGAGACGCCATCTTGCTTCTCGTGAAGGGTTAATTTCGCTCGCTCGTAATTTGGAGGGAATCGGGGGTCGCTTCTCTCACCCCTGGACCGATTCCCGTGAATTTAATTGGAGACAGGACAGCCCGTTTTCCTGTTCTCCGATACCAGTGCCGCGAGGAGGGCGATGGATTTGTATCGCACGACCTGACACCAGTGTCGCGGATTCGCGCCCGCCGGCGTGCTGACGGCCACGTAACTCGAATCGCGGCACGTCGCCCACCGGACGGACAATCCAGTCGTGACCCTCTCGGACTAACGCCGGGAACCAGTCACGGGTGGACCTTTCGGTCTCACCGCGATCGAGCCAATCAGCCCCCGCGTGGGATAGGGTTGCTCGCCAAATTCGACCTACCTAAGTACCCACGCGGAGGGTAGACCGGGCGATCGCACCTCGCCGCAGGTCGACTTCGGACACGGGCCACTTAAGCGACCCGTTCCGTACTATCGGGATAACCGAGCGGTGTTATCGTCGACCTCGACGGTTCGATTAATTATCGGGCGTATTCAGCCCACTACCAACCCTTTACGTGAAGCAAGATGAGGATTCAATGAAAGAAATGACGAAGCGAAGCGGGAAACAGTTC
>NC_140967.1:15276789-15314289 GCF_056783735.1 Eptatretus burgeri
TTCTGGCTCACTTTTCTCCATGTAAATGAATGGGGGATTTTCAGCGATTTATATTTTTTTCCCTAAAAATAAATCCCCTTTTTATCCCAAGGTATATTTATTTGTCTCCCCTTTTAACTTGGAGGTTGAACCTCATTGAATTGAACACCTGGGGGTTGAACAGCTCACTCATTGAACCTATAAAGATTTGTTCATTCTCAAATTCCTTCAATAGTTTAATTTTCTTTGCACAATAATCCCCATCTAAAATATTGACAAACAAAACATTTGAATCTTTATATTTTTTAAGATACCCCATTTGTGCCATTACGAAATGATAAACTTCTCTTAATGCTCTCATCTGGCCACCTCCTGAGCCACATATCATTTTGAGATTATAGTAAATTGTTTTTTCATTGTTCAATTGATAACCATCAAAGTTTTCAGTCCATTCAAGGATATTCATTTTTTCTTTACATCCTCTAACTTACTAGTTTTTAAATTAATTCGCTTATTTGTTTTATTTACCTTTGTTTTAGTTATTTTTTCAATAAGACTTATTTGATATTTTTCACATTCATTATGTTTTCCATTTATATACCAAGACTGAGATTTTCTCCACTCTTTAGTTTGATTAATACTTGGTTTAACCATTTATATATTGTGAAAAAACGCGGCGGTAGCCCTTAAAAAACCCTAACCCATCTTCCCATCGTTAAAACATAATCTATTTTATACACTCTATCATACAATATCCATATGGAACACAATCTATTCCATTATCTAAAATAAATCTCTTATCATCAAAGGCTCCTAATGCCTTTTTATTTACTTCTTCACTATATATGTTATGTTTATAACTTCTTATTGTATTCATTTTCCTATATTCTTCTTTCTTATTCATCAAACAATTATAATAATTTCTAAAAGTTATTGATTTCTTTATTACATATTTCTTTATTCCCTTTAACCTCTTATCAATCTGTTCACCATACTTATAAGCATATGCCTTTGCTCTCAATCCAATAAACTCACTCATTACTTTTCCACCCAACTCATCCTTAAACTTACCAATAACCTTTTCATTCTTTTTGGAAAATAACTCACTCTTCTTGCTGAAATTACTTGTATCATATACTCCAATATTTTTCTTCATATCTTCATAAACATCATCAGTTTTTATATCTAGGATAAAACTATCAGTATCCATATACAACAATGAAACATTTTCACCATACTCTTTCTTTAAGTCATTATACAAATAATCATACATCAATATCTTTGATAAATCAAGAACTGCTGTTCCAATATAAATTGGTTTATCCATTACAATACTTTCCTTTTTCATATGAATTGCAGAAAAGTTCTCTGAAAAAACCTCTTCTCTCTCAAAACTTGGTTTATTTATCAATCTCGAAGCTTCTTTCCAAGATGTTGCGAATCTAATGTTTTGTCTGTTTCTAACATTTTCCATAGTCTTTCCAAATACAGCATTATTCATTAATTTATAAAAGTCCCCTTCAAATTTTACTTTTGTATTTGCTCTCATATCTGTATTGAATTGAATATACTTTTTCACCCAAGGACTTTGTTTAAATTTTAAAACTCTATGAATTTTAGCTACTCTCAATCCTTCTCTCAAAAACTGTTTTAAGCTTCTCTGATGCAAAACATATCCCTCTTTATCATAGAATGTTGTTAATAACTTTTCTGTTGATTTACCTTTAATATTAAAACTTTTATGATAATCACTTAACCATTCTTTCTTTGGAGTTTCTTTCTCACATGCAAAAGGAAGATCTTTATGCTTATTATGAAGATCACTCGGGTACCTCAAATCAACTTCAAAATAATAACCTTCTTCTTCGTCATTCAATTCCTCTTGAGAAGAAATAACAATATTCATCAAAGCCTTTTCATAATCCTTTTCTTCCACCCACTCTAATTTACCATAAGGTAGAGATTGAGACATTGCCCATCCATACAAATTATTAGCATCAAAATACATCAAATAATTACTATCTTTTTCACTATCATAATTTGGGAGATATTTATTATTTGCTTTAGCATATCTTTTTGAACATACTTGTGATATTCCACCTCTCTTGGACTTCTCAATCATCAAAAGCATATCAACATCACTGATTAAATCTATATCTTGTTTTGTCATTTTCAACATTGCACTCCAAGCTAAACCAGGAGCTGTGAAATAGTGGGCAGGGTCTAATCCATAACAATTTTTATTATGACAGAGTGTTCTAAAAGCCTCAAACACATCAGCTAACAATAAAACATCTGTTTTTAGATATAAATCATGATATTCTCCAAGGTTCTTTATCTTAAATATTTTCCATATTTCTTGTGCGTGTTTATATTCCTTATCACTTATCTCTTCTTCATAAAGGTTATTATAGAAACTTTCTTTTGAAGGAAGTTGTGTTTCTTTAAATCTCATAAATGAATCCATATAATCATAAGGATAAATTCCCTTACTTGTAAGAATTTTCTCTTTACTTTGAATTTCATTCCTTGTTTGAATTTCCTCTCTCGTAAGAATTCCTTCTTTAATCAGAATTTCATCTTTAATCTGAATTTCCTCTTTAGTTCGAATTTTCTTTATAATTAGAATTTCATCTTCAGTTAGAATTTCCTCTTTACTTTGAATTCTCTCTTTAATCTGAATTTCCTCTTTAGTGAGAATTTCCTCTTTTGGAAAGAATGAATTAAGATTTGGAAAAGAGTCCGTGGAGCTTAGATTTGATGCGAGGTAGGCTAGTGGTGTTCCCATAAACTTGTAAGAATCTAAAAACCTAATACGAGTTATAGGTTTTGTGAATATCATTTTTGAAAATGAAATATACTTTTGACTTGTGTTTGTTATAGCAGAAATATTCCCTGGTGTTTTTGAAAGTTCATTTATAAATAGATGTGTATCATAGTTGGCGCTGTTGTGAAGAAAGACTGGAATAAAAGAAGGTAATTTATAATTAAGATTACAACAGGAATGAGCGGGACCTCTATATTTACCAGTAAGATGACAATGGTCTCTAACTTTAGACTCCTTAATTTCCCCCTCACAAATATGACAGATATTGTTCATTCTAAATTCTAATTTTTCTTCTTTGGTTAATTTCATCGGTTCATTTGTTTCTTTCATTAATTTAGTGAGTCTTATACAATCCTTTTCTAATCGTTTTACAAACTCTTGTGAAGCATTTTTTCCACGATAATGTTCAAGTTTGTTATACTTTTCTCCAACAGATGATTTGATATAATAACAGAAACCACAAGGAATATGTTTTTGATATTTATTTGTATATGGTTCTTTTGGATTAGGAGAAGCAGTATTTATCTTTTTAAGGATACATTCAAAATCAGCGTATATCACAAATGGGTGCATGATAGATTTATTATAATCTTCAAAATAAATCTTTTCACCAGGTTTAGGCATTGTAATTACAGCTGATTTATGATTACTACAATATTTTGAATGTTGTTCTAATCGTTCTTTTGTATGAAATGAATTAAGACATCGCTTACAAGGATATATTTTGTTTGCTGTTCTGAATACCTGAGAAGAGATTAATCTTGATAAATTATTGATGTATGTGTAATGTGAATTCTTTCCAACACTAAAATATAAAAGGTCAATGTGTGTTTCTTCATTTTTATAGTTGTTTGAAATTTTTAATATTTGAACTTTGTTTGTATCCGTTAATCCATATACATTAATAGAAAGATTATTCTTTTTCTCAAATTTAGGAATATCTGTTAATGGCATTGGGAATTTAAAATCTTTAATGTCCAAGGTATTCTCATATTTCATATATTGTTTTACTCTTTCTGAATTACATTTTGGTGGATGTAAGTGAGCAAGAACAGACCAGAGAAAACATTTATTATCATTGTTCTTAATATTAACAACTGCCTTCTTTAGTTTTATTTCTTTTGGTAATTCAATATAAGAAGAAGCTTTAAGAGGGTTTGATTTTAGAATGTGTATATCTAAAAAGATGATTTTTTAATATTGAATCCACTTCCTACCACTGTATTATCAACATCCTCCTCTTGTCTTGATAGTTCTTCATAAACCCCACTATTCAAAAAATCTTGAAATGATGTTATAAAATGAAGATCTGTTCTCATATAAGGAGTTTGTTCTTCATCTTGTCTTTTCATATTCATTTTCACTCCCATATAAAACTTTAAAGTTTTCATTTCTTTTAATGTCTTTTTAATAAATTTTTCAACATCGGGTTTCACTATTTCAATTGATTCAGCTATTGATGATGGACCGGGTTCTCCAAATTGAAAAATCCTTATTTTTATATGCCCTTTAAATGCCCCATCAGTGTTTTCAATATAATAGTCTCCCTTTACTTTAAACTCATTTTTCTTGTGTTTTTGTGATTGAAGATGTTGATTATAACTACTCTTCAAAACATCCTTTGAACAGATATCACAATGTTTTCTTTCCAACTCAAGAGGAGATATTTGATGAAATAGATTAAATGTGTGTTTGTTGGTTCGGAGGTGTTTTCTATAATGTTTATATTCGTGATTACAAACATCGCAGTACGTTGTATTCACCATATTTATAGAATAAAACTTTGCTTAAACTAAAATTTTCTTGATGAAAATTTCGTTTAATTTATAGGTGAATCTGTGCTTAAAAACATTTTATCCTCCAACTTTTTCACTTAATAAATACAATGTTTCAAGACACAAAAGATAAGTTTCAATCAATCTCTTCATCTGTTAAAGATACTGAGAAATATGTCAAGGATGTAAAATTGAACAAAGATAAATATAACAACTATTGGATAAAAACTATTATGGTAAATAATATGAGTTCTTCAATTTCCTTCAGTGGAAGGGCTTTTAGTATACCTGGTAGAACATCAATTAAAGTATCTCTAACAAAAGTTTCTCCTCTCCTTCTAGTAATATATTCAAAACTAGAAAAAGCAATGAAACAAGAAAAAGTATCAAAGAACAAAAACCTTATGGATGAAGCTTTAGAAAGAAAAGATAAGACCATCTGTAATATGCAAGGAGAAATTTGTATTTTTTTCAACAACCCTAAAGATGTAAATCTTGATGAAATAAAGGATGTTAATATATCAGGTGAAATGACATTTCGTTCAATAGTAGTTAACGATAATTTTAAAATTACCTTTAATATAAAAAATGTTGTCGTTGAATCTGATAATGAAAAAAAGTATATCGATATCGATGGTAATATACAACTGAAAGTATAGATGAATTTCAGTTTAAGTAAAGTTTTACTTTATAAATATGCTAGACTTTCCTGATTCTCCATATGACAAATTTGAGAATTGTCCTGCGTGTGAAAGACGGGGATTAAACACAGAGTCAAAAGCCTATAAACAATGTATATTCTGTGATTATCTTCTAATTAATGATAATAAAAAATATAAAAAGGAAAATAATTCTTTTAGATTTGCACCAAAAATGAATTACTTTACAAGATTGATTAGAGAAATGAATGTAAAGTATGAGGATGATAACACACCTTTCCTTACAAGGGAAGAAACTGAACGTATAAGAGAAATGTTCAAAGGATTGTTGTTGTATATTATTCATGGATGTAATTTTCAGGGAAATATCAACACAAGATATTGTATAAATAAAATAATGGATTATCTTGAAATTAAACCTGAACTTAGGATAAAATATAGAGTTTCTAAAAAAGCCAATAATAAATTAAATAACCTGTTTTTCAAATATATAAATGAATGTTTTTTACCTATTTGGGAAAATAAGATAAAATTTAACAACCATAAAAATCTCCCAAATTCATTAAGATGTCTCATAGTTGGTTCAAGTGGATGTGGAAAAACCTGCTTACTTTTAAAAATGCTCCTCACTCCCAACTTTTTAGATTATGATAATTTAATAATTTTCACAAAGTCGAGTTTTCAACCAGAGTATCAACTACTCTCACAAGGTTTTAATGCTGGTCTTCAAAAAGAAGATATAATAGGTTTATTTAAACGTCAAAAAAACCTAAATGATTATAATATTGAAGATATAATTCAACTATTTTGTGATACACAGAGATGTAAAAAGAAATCAAATCTTATAACTTGTATTCTTAGTGATAATACGGATGATATACCGTCTCCCCAAGATTTGGATAAATCAAAAAAGAACCTCGTTATCTTTGATGATTGTGTTAATGAGAGAAACCAAACGGTAATGGACAGCTACTACACAAGAGGGAGACATTCTTCTTGTAATTGTATTTATCTTAGTCAATCGTACTTTCAACTTCCTCGTCATTCCATCAGAAACAATGCTAATACTTTTATTTTATTCAAGTTAAATTCAATAGATATCAATAATTTTTGGAGAGATAATTGTTCTACATTATGTAGTAAAAAGAAATTTGAGGATTATATGAAGCACACGACTGAAAAATATAAATATATTGTTGTGAAACAAGATGAGATATTAAGGGATATATTTTTTGTTTTATAAACAATTACATATATAAATGACAACTATTATTATAAATCTTGTGGGTAAATCTGCTTCTGGAAAAAACTTTCATAAATCAAGGTTCTTGTGTAGTACAAATGAGAATATTGTAAATTTACTTAAAAAACACCCCGTGATACGCATTGTATCAACAACAACTAGAGCAATAAGACCTGGAGAAGTAAAAGGTGAAGATTATCACTATATTTCAGTGGAGGAACATATGCGATTGAGGAATGAAGGACAAATATTTGAGGAGGTTTCTCTTGGTACAACAAAATATTCACATTGTAAGAGTGAGTTAAAGAAACTAAAATCTGGTGGTGTTGGGATATTAGAAACTAATCCAGAAGGAACGAGACAAATTATTAAATATCTGAGCGGAGTGAAGATTTTATCATTCGGTTTTGATGTTGATGAAGAAACTCAACACAAACGTATGAAAAGCAGAGATGCAAGGATTAGTGAAGAAGAAATTACAACTCGCATTAATGTTAATAAAGAATTTGATGAAATATTTAAAGAAAAGGATTTATTTGAACACATCTACTTGAATGATGAAGAAAAGGAAAATTTCCCTGTTGATCTTTACAATTCATTAAATGATATTTTACAATAAATAAATGGATACAAAAGAAAGAGCAAGAAGATTTAAGGAACATCAAGAGTTGGTTTCAAAAGTTGTAAAACAACAGGAAGACATAAAGAAGAAATGCAGACAGAAACTAACTGGCGAAGAAGCATTTGAAAAAAAACAAGAGAAATTTTTTAAACCACTTTTAAAAACTTCCCAAGAAAAAATGAAAGATGTTTCCACAGTTCCCACAGTAGAATATACTCCTAGAAAGCTTCAAATGTTAAAAGATTTCAGTCAAATGACGGAGGAAGAATTAGAGCATATTGGAGAATTAGAACATGATGAAGGTTTATTTCAACAACTGGAAGAGATTAATCAACCCCCTGATTATATTGTGAATGCTGTTCAAAACAATGAATATTCAGCGGATTCAAAAACCAAAGCAGGACTCATTCCAACAGAACAACCAGCAATATTTCATCTTGTTCAAGAAAAGGTATTGATATTTAATGATGAATTAAGGTTCTTAAGTTCTGCTCAACCCCCTGTTAAACTAACTCCGAGATTAATGTTTCTTCTCACAAAAGATGGAAGACAAGGTTCAACTGTGAGGGATGAATCAAAGTATATTGATAAACCATTGGATATGGAAAATAATGATGATAGAGTATATATTGATTTGCTGAACACTCTAAATTATAAGGTTATTCTTTCTGGTAAAAGTAGGAAGAATGAGAAGGAGAAACACATTATTCAGGCTTTAAGTATCCTTGGTTCAGGTATTAGTTTTCTTCCAAATGACCCATCGCAATTAGTTAATAGACTGTTATTGTTGTTCGGCAGTAAGAAGGCTGGAAATAACAATTGTTTTAATGAAGCATCAGCCATTTTAGACCAGTTGATGAACATTAAAATAATTAATAAATCTCAATATAAAGACATTTTATCTCATATTAAATAAGATGAGAAGCACAATCCTGAGTTTTAATTTCACAACAAGCGACCACACATCTTCATTCCCATACCCACTACAACTTGACACAACAAAAGAATATGAGGCATCTTTATTGTCCATGGAGACTTATAATACCTTATTTAATATAACCGAGAAAAATGACAAGTTTAGTTATAATCCGGGAAGTGGATACAAAACGATAACAGTCTCACCCGGAGCATACGAGATTTCTCAAATATCTTCCGAAATTGCTCGTCTTATGAAAGAACAGGGTGATGAACCAAAAAATATTGTTATAAACATTCAAAAACATACTTCAAAATCAACGATTAAAGTTAAAAATAACTACAAGGTTGATTTCACAATTGATAATTCATTTAGAGAGTTATTAGGTTTCTCCTCAAAAAGATTGAAACTAATGGGACGTTTTACAGTGATAATGTCATTCAAATATCCTCAGGAATAAATTCGGTGTTAATTCACTGTGATTTGATTGATGGTGCTTATAATGATGGATTAAAAACAAATACAATATTTTCATTCAGCGCATACTCAACCCCAATTGGTTATAAATTCAATATGGAGCCTAAAAATTTGGTTTATCTACCTGTGTCAGGAAAAACCATACACAGAGTAAATTTTAGGATAACCGACCAAGATAATCGTGTGATCTCTTTTAATGGAGAAGTTATATCCATCAGAATTCACCTACGTGAAGTTTTTCAATAAATAAATACGATGGTTATTGTGAGGAAGCACGAGTTGGGAAAATATAAAATAATTACAGGGGATGGGATGTTCCTTTCCCCGTACTACAAGGGTGAAGGTATGTATCTTGGTCGAGGATACTATAAACCTAAGAGACAAAGGGGTGTCGGACATCAATTTAGAGGAGATGGGATAATTGATACTCTCATGGGTATTGGTTCAACTATTCTTAAACATAAAGACCTAATTGGTTCAACTGCTTCTGCTGTGGGAAATGTAGCAGGTGCTGTAAAGAGTATAAAAGATGCTCAGAAAGAATCTCATAAATTACAAGCAATAAAAGAAATTAAGAAAGGTAAAACTCAGTTGTCCCCCAAGAACGACAGAAAATAATTCAAATACTTGGATCAGGGTTTCAAAAGTTTTAACATCTTTTTTCCTAAATAAATACAAGTATGGAAGCAATTGATAGTATCTATGATTTGGATGATACTATTATTATCTCAAACTCCACTAAAAAAGAAGATTACTTCAAGGTAAATGCAATAACTGGAACAGACTGGAATACAAATGGTACAAAAAGTTTTGAAATAAATAATCAACAAACCTATTTGAATCTCTCCGAAAGTTTCTTGTTGTGTAAATTTAAATTCACTAAGGCTGGGAATAACACAAACGCTACACTTGTAAATGATTTCTTCTGGAAAATGTTTGATAGTGTGCGATTGTATATTGGAACACAAGAAGTTGAAGCGGTTGATTATGTCTCTGCTGTATCTGAAATGATGAAATTTACACTCTATACATTCAGTGATAGAATGGGAAAGGGGTCTGTCGAAGGTTTTATTCCTGATATGTCAACGGGAACAAACACAGACCCTGGATATATTCAAAGGAAAGGAATGTATAATGATGATACAAAAGCAGAAAATAGTTTTACTGTGGCAGTTCCTCTTAAAGGTATATTTGGATTTTGTGATTATGATAAAGTTCTGTATGGTCTTAAAATTAGATTTCAACTACAAAGGAATGATAATGAAAATAGATTGCTTTTTGGTGTTGGTAATGCTTTTGGTGATCAGAATAAATTTGTAATTGAGGAGATGAGTTGGTATATCAGTGAATATACTCCTAATCTTAAAACAGAAGAGATGTTGAATCGAAGACTTAACTCAAAAAAACCACTCAGTGTATCATACCTCAAAAGAAGATGTCAACACGTTAAACTCAATCAAACTACTTACACGTGGAATTTGGGTGTTCTGGAAGGAAAGCCACGATATCTGTGGATGATTTTTAAAAAGCCAGATGGTGATACTGCGACTGATAAGAATAATGCATTGAGTGATAATGCTAAGGTGAAACAACTTCGCGTTTCTCTAGATGGAACATTTTATCCACGAGATAGATTGGAAATTAATTGGGAAAAAATGATTTTGCTGAAGCATACAAGTCTTACCAAAAGGTGTGTGAAAGTAATGGAAATAAAGAACCTATTTTGGATATGACAGCATTTAAAAGTTTGTATACAATCTATACGTTTGACCTGAGCGCTCAAAAAGAAACTATAAAGTCTAATCGAGTGGATACTTCCCTATACATTGAAAGAGGAGAGAGTGAAGAAGTTGATACATATTGTTTGCTTTTGGAAGAAACAGAATTGCAGATTAATACAGATAATGGTGTGATGATTAGTCTCACATAATTTTTTGTTAAATAAATGAGTGGCAAAGTACCAACTGGGGTATATGTTAATCAAATCAATCTTCATAAACTATCATCTTGTGTTCAAAATCAAAAGCCTTGTACGATTAACGTTAATACAATTCAGAGAAAAGGAGCAGTAAGAATTGATGTTTTGCTCACAAGAGAACAGGTTAAAATCTTGAATGACACTGGCTCACTTAAAATTAAAATGACAAAACCAATGTTGAAAAAATATTCAATAAGAGAGACGAGTGGAGGATTTCTCCCATTTCTAATTCCTTTATTTGCTGGTTTAAGTGCGGTTGGAGCATTGACGGGTGGTATTTCAACAGCGGTCAAAACTGCCAACGAAAGGAAGGCTCAACTCCAGGCTCAAAAAGAATTGGAAAGACATAACAAAGAGTTGGAGAAACAAATTAGTGGAAGTGGTGTAATTGTAGATTTTGCTGAAAAACTTGAAGGTCTGCCTGATAAAGCGAGATTGTTAGTTGGAGATATGCTTTCTTCTATAGCACAAGCAGGTGTAAAATTAACTAAAAGAGGTAATGGATTATATCTTTCTAATAAATAAATGAGCATTGATGAGTGGTTGAAAGAATTTGGAAAGAATACAACATCAAATTTACAACTTGCCAAATATTGTAAGAAATTAAAAATTCATAATGTGGTTATTTGTATGAGAGATGAATTAACAAATGTGTCGAAACATACAAAGAATATTATTATGAACTTAGAAGATAATGATGGGAACGGTTCTCATTGGGTTTGTATTTTTAATAGTCAAGACAAATATTATTTTGATAGTTTTGGTCTTCCACCACCTGTTGAAGTCATAAAATTCTTACAGAATGGTGTTTATCAAACATTTCAAGTCCAAGAATTAAATTCCAAGTGTTGTGGTCAATTATGTCTATATGTGTTATTTCAACTCAACAAAAATAAAAAATTTTATGATATTATTTTTAATCTAATATAAATGACTTATGTTGGTAAAGATGGTTCTATCTTTGGTGTATCTCAAGAACTGGATATTGATTTATCAAATTATTACAAAAAGGCACAGGCTGAACGACATAAATATAATATAAACAAAAATATTAACATGAAAAATGCTTATAAATTAAAAAATTATCCAAGCCCGACTGACGCGAATGACTTGGTGAGATTAAGCGATTTATCACAATATATATACTTAAATAAAACGGCTGTGTATTCTAAAGATACAGAAGTGTTGATATTATCTCCAGGTCATACAGAATTCACAGTTCGAATTAAAATAAATTTTTATAAAGTAGGGCGTATCGTTTGTATGAGAATAGAACAATGGGGGTATGATATGAATGATTTAGGGTATAATTGGTCATTTAAAATTAACCTCGAAGACCTGGAACAATTAAATCAGTCTCGTAAGGAAGAATATTATCCACTTGGTATCGAGAATGAGTTTTGTGGAGCCACGATTAGTAAACAACAAATAAAAGAATTTAATAAGGGTAAATATAATAATGGTTTTGCCCTTGTTTATCTCATGAAAACAGAAAAAACAGGATTATATATAATAAGTAAGGAAATACAAAATGATTTAACTATGGGAAGATGGGGAGGTGTTTCGTGCCATAATATTATTCTAACATATATTTCTAATACAAGCCTGGTGTTGGCGCAGTGGTTAGGGCAGCGGCTTGGGATCCAAAAGGTCCTGAGTTCAAGCCCCGTTGGGCCACTGAATTAATACACCAGGGGGTTGACTCAGCCTGTCATCCTTCCGAGGTCGGCGAAATGAGGACCAGAGTACTGGGCCGGTGTATACCCCGGTTAAAATAGGTGTACCATATCCCTGTATCGTAAGAGGCGACCAGGGTTGCGTCAGGAAGGGCATCCGGCGTAAAACATGTGCCAAATCACTATGCGGATCATACGGATGATCCGCTGTGGCGACCCCTAACGGGAGCAGCCGAAAGAAGAAGAAGAAGATATTTCTAATACATAAATGACAGCAAGAAGGCTTCAAGAAAATTATCATTTCTGTGTTCAAGCATACCTTCAAGAAAAGGGTATTCGGTATTTTAATAAATATGTTCTACAACATAAGAATGAGGTATTTTCAATAAAAGATTGGCATTATGCTGATGTTGATAAACCAACAACTTTAGATTTAATTAGAATGTTAAATAATGAAAAAATTATAAGGTTAAGAAAAGGTAAGGCTCTTTTAGAAATTCAAAAGAAATTTTATTGGTATCCTGTTGTAAAAAAAATTATTTTGGATACAGGAATAACAAGAAATCCTGATGAATATATGTATAATATTCTATGGGGTGTAAACGATTCAAGTATAGTAAGGGATGAGGAAGGAGTTGAAGAAGAGAGGGAAGAGGAGGAAAAGGAGGAGGAGGAGAGAGAGAGGGAGGAAAGAGAGAGAATGAATAAATATCAAAATATGGAAACCAGTGAGATTCAAAAAAGAATAGAGGTATTAAAGAAATTAACTTATCTCACCAGGGAGGAATACAAAGAATTAAAAAGTCTATTTGCAATACTTTCGACAAGACTATCGACATCGAGAAGACATGTATTTTAATTCAAGTTTTTCTTAAATAAATGGAGGAGAGAGTGAAGGCATTTCTAAGGATTCTTTATGTTTTAAAAATTAAGATTCAAATGTGCATGTTGGAAACTAAAAAGGTTTTTGCACTCTGCAGAAATTTTTCTCATAAATAAATGAGTTATTGTCTCAAATGTAAAAAGAAAACTAATACTAAAAATATTTCATATATTAAAAGTAAAAATAACAGGGTTATACAAAAAGGTATATGTTCGGTGTGTGGTTCAAAAAAAAAAATCAATTTATCTCCAAACACAAACTCGGAGGAGATATACAAAAGTTTTTATCAGGAAGTAAATTTACAACTACTGGAATACCAGGGGAATTACATCTTCCAGGGTATTCTTTCTGTGGTCCAGGCACAAACTTGGATAAAAGATTAGATGAGGCAGACAATCCTAAATCCTGGAGTAAACCAATCAATAGAGTTGATGAAGTGTGCATGAGACACGATATTGATTATGGGAATACCACAACGTTGGAAGAAAAGCATGAAGCCGATAGAGAAATGTTATATAATTTGTCTCTGATACAAAATCCAACCTTGAGAGAAAAAGTTGATAGGTTCATCGTGAAGAAGATGATTAGTGCTAAATTGAAACTTGGACTTGGAAATTCAAAAAACTTATAGGCTCTAATGATGCCATTAAGACTGAAGAGCAATTAGCTGATGAATTACATAAACCAATATTCACAAAGTTTCAGAGAAGGAAAGTTTATTCTAAGGAAGTTGATTATATCTGGTCTGCTGATTTGATTGAACTCAATAATGATAAGGGGTACAAGTATGCTTTAACCGTTATTGATTTGAGGAGTAGATATGCGTGGGTTGTCCCTTTAAAAAACAAAACAGGTAATACTCTTATGTTAGCTTTTCAACAGATATTTAATAAAAGTAAGAGAAAACCTAAGAAATTGTGGACTGATGAGGGTAGAGAGTTTTATAACAAGACATTTATGAATTTTCTAAAAAATAACAGTATTACATTATACAGTACCTTTAATGAAGGGAAGGCAGTTGTTGTTGAACGTTTTAATCGTACCTTAAAAGAGAGACTATATAAAAAATTCACACAACTCGGTTCACAACAATGGTCATCTTTTATTCAGGATATTGTGGATAAGTATAATGACACGATTCACACGTCAACGAATATGAAGCCATCAGAAACATTTACAAAATTAAAATATGAAAAAGAGATTAATGTCAGAAAACCTAAGTTCAAAGTTGGTGATATCGTAAGAATATATAGGTGGAAATCTCATTTTGAAAAGGGTTTTACTGAACGATGGACGAAAGAACTTTTTTAAATTGTTGATGTAATAGATACAGTTCCTTGGACTTATAAAATATATGATTTGGAAGGGAAGAGATTTTAGGTTCATTTTATTCACAGGAATTACAAAAGACAAAACTAAGCAGATAATACACCTTTGTGGACACTCGAGGGCCAAGTCCGAGGTGTATAACAGTATATAATGTGTGTCAAGGGGGACGTTCTTAGATCTGTGAACCCCAAACACAGAATCCTCAACTGAATAGTCAAGGTTTAACTTTTGTTTGTGTGTGTGTGTGTAATGGGAGCAATAGGTTGGCGCTTCACTCCCTCCTACTATACACCGTTGTGGACACTCGAGGGCCAAGTCCGAGGTGTATAACAGTATATAATATGTGTCAAGGGGGACGTTCTTAGATCTGTGAACCCCAAACACAGAATCCTCAACTGAATAGTCAAGGCTTAACTTTTGTTTGTTGATGTGTATGTGTGTGTGTGTCCCAACCCTCACATTCAAAATCTCAACCCCAACCCTCACATTCAAAATCTCAACCCCAACTCAATCCTCGCCCAACACAATGTCTTTTTCAAAATGAGATTTCCACCTATATATATATATATATTTTTACGTTTTTTTCTTCTTCCAATTCTGTCTTTTAAGGCTTTCAGGTTTGATGACGTAGAAAGGGGGAGTAAGCCTGCACTTTCTTCCCAGAACTTTCTTGATCTTGCTCCCATCAAGCACCATCCGACAAAGAACTACATCGATAGGTTTAGATCCCAAAGAGTGATAGCAACTCCAAAAGTCTCCAAAATATAAATAAATAAAATAATAATAATAATAAATAAATAAATAAATAAATAAAAGCCCCCAAAAAAGTTTCAAGTGTCCAACATAAACCCAACTTTCCAAGTCTTCAAGGTATAACCACATTCCCGTTGAGTTTCCAAGATATGTATCACATTGTGAGTTATCAATCCAGAACCCACATTTCAAGTATTCAAAGTAAAACCAACTTACAAAGTCTCTTAAGGATAACTCATTTACTGATTTTTTCAAAATTTGTGAGTCTCCAAGGTAGGCCCCATATTTAGAACCATCTTGGCAGAACCCTTTTCCTGAGTCTCCAAGGTAGTTATTTAAACCATCAAGGCAGAACTCATTTACTGATTTTTTCAAAATTTGTGAGTCTCCAAGGTAGGCCCCATATTTAGAACCATCTTGGCAGAACCCTTTTCCTGAGTCTCCAAGGTAGTTATTTAAACCATCAAGGCAGAACTCATTTACTGATTTTTCAAAATTTGTGAGTCTCCAAGGTAAAACTTGTATTCTGGCTCATCAAGGTATAACTTGTTCAGTGGGTATTGTCTTGATAACTCACAATGAGTACTATTGCTGTAAAACTCTTTTTCAGGATTTTGCTGGTCTCCAAGGTATAACTCTTTGGTTGGGTCATCAAGGACGAACTCGTTCTGTGGGTCTTGGTCGCTCATAAGGTCTTCAACCAAGCCAACAATTTCCCCCAAGTTGTAGCAAAAGCAGTATTTTCATTTCGTATTTCAGACACAATTTCCTGTGAGAGAAAATAATAATGTATTAATTAAGTTATTTAATTATTAAATGAGTATGCTTCAATCAAAGTTTGAAAATAGGAAAATAAAAAATCTTACCTCAATAGATAAGAGGTTTGAATCCAGTTCATCAACTTGAAGGTTTAGTTCCATAGAAGACAGAGAGTTCCAAGGAACACCAAAGTCATCCCACTCAAGGTCTTCAACCAAGCCAACAATTTCCCCCCAAGTTGTAGCAAAAGCAGTATTTTCAGATACAATTTCCTGTGAGAGAAAATAATAATGTATTAATTAAGTTATTTAATTATTAAATGAGTATGCTTCAATCAAAGTTTGAAAATAGGAAAATAAAAAATCTTACCTCAATAGATAAGAGGTTTGAATCCAGTTCATCAACTTGAAGGTTTAGTTCCATAGAAGACAGAGAGTTTGAGACAAGCACACAGAACACCATTGCCAGCAAGAACAAATGTTTAAAATGGAGCCTGGGTTTGAAGCTTTTATAGAGAAAGACTGGTGGGTGTGGTTTCCTTTGGAAATTCCCTGGGCAAGCCTAGGCAAGCCTTCATTGGGAAATTTTTCAAAACCATAACATCCTGTAATTTTCTAGTGATTTCTTTGTGAGTCAGAGATGAACTGGAAATGATGTAAGAGTGGGCGGGGCTTAGCAAAAGTAGGCGGAGCTTAGGAAAAGTGGGCGTGGCTTAGAAAAAATACCTTATGAAAAGTGGGCGGAGCTTAGCAAAAGTGGGCGGGGCTTAGGAAAAGTGGGCGTGGCTTAGAAAAAATACCTTATGAAAAGTGGGCGGAGCTTAGCAAAAGTGGGCGAAGCTTAGGAAAAGTGGGCGTGGCTTAGAAAAAATACCTTATGAAAAGTGGGCGGAGCTTAGCAAAAGTGGGCGGAGCTTAGGAAAAGTGGGCGTGGCTTAGAAAAATTACCTTATGAAAAGTGGGCGGGGCTTAACAAAAGTGGGCGGGGCTTAAAGAAAAGTGGGCGGGGCTTAACAAAAAATAACCTGTGGCTCAGGAGGTGGTCAAACAAGAGCATTAAGAGAAGTTTATCATTTCGTAATGGCACAAATGGGGTATCTTAAAAAATATAAAGATTCAAATGTTTTGTTTGTCAATATTTTAGATGAAGATTATTGTGCAAAGAAAATTAAACTATTGAAGGAATTTGAGAATGAACAAATCTTTATAGGTTCAATGAGTGAGCTGTTCAACCCCCAGGTGTTCAATTCAATGAGGTTCAACCTCCAAGTTAAAAGGGGAGACAAATAAATATACCTTGGGATAAAAAGAGGATTTATTTTTAGGGAAAAAAAATATAAATCGCTGAAAATCCCCCATTCATTTACATGGGGAAAAGTGAGCCAGAATCAGTATTCTTACCCTACTTGTATATGTATATATATATATATATATATGTATGTATATATATATATATATATATATATATATATATATATATATATATATATATATATATATGTATGTATATATATATGTATATATATATATATATATATGTATATATATATATATATATATATGTATATATATATATATATATATATATATATATATATATATATGTATATATATATATATATATATATATATATATATATATATATATATATATATATATATATATATATATATATGTATATATATATATATATATATATGTTTATATATATATATGTATATATATATGTATATATATATATATATATATATATATATATATATATATATATATATATATATATATATATATATATATATATGTATATATATGTATGTATATATATATATATATATATATATATATATATATATATACATACATATATATATATACATATATATATGTGTATATGTATATATATGTATGTATATATATATGTATGTATATATATATATGTATATATATATATGTATGTATATATATGTATGTATATATATATATGTATATATATATATATATATATATATATATATATATATATATATGTATATATATATATATATATATATATATGTATGTATATATATATGTATGTATATATATGTATGTATATATATATATATATATATATATATATATATATATATATATATATATATATATATATATATATATAATATAATATTATTGCTTGGCTGATATTGGAATTTTTTTGGAATTGGCTGATTGGAATCAGTGTGTTTTCCAACGACAGTACGTACTGCATACACCCCAAAAGCTTGAGTAGCTTTCACCCTTGTTTTGGGGGAATTTCAATAAACAAATTATGAAAAAAACGTTGCATTATAGACGTTTCAAGGAGATGTGCATTCACATTAATCTTTATAAACAGCTGCATGCGATGGGTAGAAAAAAAATTGGCTCTAATTTCGAAAACATGTTCAGACAGCAAATGGCTCAGAAATCGGGTGTTATCAAATATATTTTGCTTTGAAACTCACAAAGAGAAACCATATAACCTCTGTAAAGCACACCCGAGATTAGAAACAGTCACAAGGATAAAGGAAAACACGATCACTCGAATGCTGCTAAGGTTGAAACTTAAAACCACCACCCACCATCGTAAGATGTGGGATGAAATTTTGCCACCTCGGCACATGTAACCAAGCATGCAAACATGCACACCCACCCACAGAGAGTCACTTTAATGATCCAAGTCTACCCATATGTGTGTGTACCTTGTACATCTGCCGACTGTACATCCTGATCGGGATAGGAACTGGACTGCTATCAACTATATGGAACACTGCATGCGGCTTATGCACTTAAGCAAGCACTCCAATGAAATCTTTGATAATGGGCAGCTGGCTTTGCAAGCGATGGCAAGCTGATTGGTAATGGCAAAACACTAAACATCGCCGATTTCTTAACATTTTCAGATTTCACTCTAGATTTTGAGTTATTTAGTCCACGTGATCCGATCCTCCAAACTCAAATTATATTTTGATAATGTACTTTAATTTGTCCCTGAGAGTAAATTGTGGAAAATCGCATCATATAATACATGAAATTGGTTCAAGCTCCTAATTTGAAAACTATAACACTTGCAAAAGTGATGTATGCAGCAATTCGTAGATACTGTATGTAGAATGTCGATGAGGCATAAGATGATATGACTGAGGAAAGTGAAAGAACATCTGGAGACATGCAGAGATATCTGGGAACCTGGAGAATGTTTATGCCATAATTATAGCCTCATACCTTTCTTGGCTTAATGCTGTGGAAACCAAGGCTTTTACAATCATTGGTATCTCCCGCGATGAAGATGAGGCTTTGGGTATCTCACTCTCTCACCACAGGTGGGTCAGTGGTCTTTCTTTCTGTCTTCTGACATCTCTTCACTGGCCTTGCCACCCCCCCCCCCACCTTGTTCTGTCTGTGATCTCTCTCCCTCCCATATTTCAGCAGGGTGCTCAAGGTCTGCCAGCAACCTCCTTCTGGTGAAACTACCAAAATCAAGAATCACTGCTCACCTTCACTCTTTCATTCCTCTTTTCTCCTACCTCTGGAAGAAACTTCCACACTCTCTTCAAACCCACCTCTCCCTCCAGATCTTCAAAACAGCTGTCCGCCACCATCTCTTATCTTCCCCCATCCATGACCTTTTCTACCCAAATCCACCTCCTTCAAATTCCCTGTTTTCATTCCTGAAAGCCCCTGGAGTGTTCTTCTTGTTTAATCCATGTACTCTGCCCCATCTCTCTCCCTTCCACAGATCTACCTACTCTTTTGTGCTTCCCTCTCCTGCCTCTGTTTTCTCCTGCTCCCTTTGTTATACATTCTGTGTGTTTCTTTTATACGAGCCACAATAATGCATTCAAAAATCCCCCCCAAAAAAATTGAGCGCTTTACCATTAAATCGTGCCCTGTTCCAACTCAAGGCATTGTTGAGCAGGCCGGACAAAATGGCAAATTAAGTCCCAAGCGAGGTAACCTCGGAAGCCTTAAGACCCCATCGAGACTGTGGTGTCTGAGGATGCACCTGATAAAGGACATAATTAATTAAGGCCGTTAATTATCTTCAAAAGGGGTGTTTTAATTAACCCAAACACTCAATTTTCACTTATGCACTTTCTTGGCATTCCCTTCGTCTGCATGCAAAGTTTCAGGCTGTTAGATTTCATGGTTTTGGAGTTATGGAGGAGACAAATACTGACACACATTGACAAACACACACACACACACACACACACACACACACACACACACACACACACACACACACACACACACACACACACACACACACTTATTAGTATTGATGGACAATATAATATGCGAGGAACTTGACATGAAACCAATAGTTTGACCCACTGCACCACGAAGTTAATTGTGTTAAATTGTTAATTTGGAGATGTTCTCAATAATTGACACCTTATAAAATAGCCTTTAGCTCCTCAAAAACATTTAAGGAAACCATTACATTTTGATGGCATTTTTAGACAATTATCTTGGGTTCGTCTTTCAGTCTTATAATTTGTAAACTGTGCAGAAATAGCCACTACCTTCAACTATTCCCAGAAAGAACAATGGATGGAAACAACAGGACGTTGATCGAGGTATGCTCAACGACCATGGAAAGCAAAGAGAAGTTTACATTTTCGTTGTTATCCCTTCCTCTTTTCGAACATATCTCGATCAAAGTCTTGTTGATTCCATAAATGTCCAACCCATCGCTCGACGCCATGTCTTCACCACCAACACCAGTTATTCATTCCACTCCCATCCCAGCAAGGCATTGGTGGCTAAGTTGATTTTGCTCGCAAAGTGAAGTAATGACCAAGCAGCAGAGCTGTGTCGCTCTGCATTTCCCTGGATAATTTTGCAACAGTGGTGCATCGATTCTGAACATTACAAAACGCCTGGCCTCTGTGAAGCAAAACACCTGTTAATTTAGCTCGGAATGTGACAAGCACAAAGATTTATAAGCTGCTGCGTGCGTGCATTTCTCGGGTTATCCACTGCTTCGAAGCGATAACCGCAATGCTGAAAGCCGAGGCATGGATACCTAATTAGGACCGAGTCCACGGAATCTGTCCACAGCTCGAAGGTTGACCCTCGTTTTTCCAAAGATCTCTGACTATTAAAAGTTTTTCTAATAAAACAATTCTCTATACATAACTTGGCGTCGACAAATCTCTTGTACTTATCCTTCTTTTAGTGATAGGTTTATTAATTTACTTGCATTCTTTTCGTGAAACATTCTTTTCTCTCTGCTGTGTTTTTGTTTTCATCGTGGTCATTTATGATTGTAAACTGTCATTGTTTTTTTAAAATTGATTGTGCAAAAACTGCTTTATTAACAATGAGTAATGTTGGATTGGGTTTGTGTGTTTGTTATTTGTGTTTTTTTGTTTTTTAACAAAACTTTCTAACAATCGGTCTCATGAAGTCCTCGGTGTACAATGGTATTTTAATGCTCCCCAAATTTGTGGCCATCAGGTCACCAAATTTGCCACATGATATTTAAAAAAGAACAAAAAAAAGAAGCGAAATTTCGCATACAATTTCGAAAATACATGTTTATTGTAGATTTTAATACAGACACCGGGTGATGGTCAGATCACTGATATTTGCATGTAGTGGTATCACCACAATGGAATATATGTGTTCTTGAGACCACATTACAAATAGCAGTTTAACCTGAGCCCATTTCATAAGCTCGAAATAATTCTTTGTGTTTGGGCACCCTGCATGTGCTATCCGATCACCAGTGCACCAATGCAATTGTTTGCAAAGACAAAAAAAAAGAACATTACTGTTGAAGAGCATCAATTCGCCACATATCGGTGACCGATTCACCACATGTGATGAACATATTGAACAACACAGCCCTGAATAAAAGTAGTGTGTGTGTATGTATATATATATATATATTGTTGCGAATCTGGAAACCATTATTGAACTCATCATTCAGGTCCTTTAGCTCAGCTATCTCAGGAAGTGCATGTTCTATAGATAGCTCGCCTTCCATTGTTTAATGGCTAAATCTATGTAAATCCACTGTGATTTATTTTAATAGTTAGGTCGGAACAACAAAGTAGAACACTCTCGTCACAAGATTTAGCAAGGTAAACAGCCCCCACCCGCGATTGCGGGGGGGGGGGCGCACGAGTCACGCTGAAGCGAGGCGGGGCGGAGGAGAATAAGAAAGGGACCCTCTGCTTGGCTCACCCGAGTTGGTTGAGGGTTGTTGGAGTCGGGTGGTCGTTGGTGGTCGAGTCGTGTGGTTCTTGCTCTGCTTCGTGGCCTGGTTCGGCTGGCTCTTCTTTGTGCGTGGAGCTCTTCTCGTGGTCTCTGCTTGGTTCCCAGTTTGGTGCGACTCCTTGGCCTTATCTTGGTTGCTGGTTCTTCAGAGAAGCGACACATCGGGTTGGGAAGGATCGGCGCCTCGTGTCTCACCAGCACGTGGTCGGGAGCACGAGAGGATCCGCCGGAGCTCGGAAAGGATCGCGGCTCACAGTGATTGAATCCAGCTCACCCACGTTGGTGCCCGGTCTGAACAGCTTGAAGACCACATGAGGTGGAACGGTCTGAGGCAGTCCCTGGACTTCAGCTCATCTGTCCTTCCGAGCTGATGTCCGCATTAAAGGCATCAGCCACCATTTCTTGGGTGTGTGTTTGTTCGTATGTGTGTCCGTGGGCCCATCTAACAAGTAGAGAACTGTTAAGGTCTTTGTGTGCTGTAAATGATTGCATTGCCTTTCGTATAGTCGGTTTAAATCTGCTCTTACGTGTTCCCTAGTTCTCCATCATTATTAATAAATACCCCCATTGTTGAATGTCACAGCTCGTTCTGTGTTTCTTTCATTGGTTCGACATGACATGTGTTTGAGGATTAGTGTTTGTAACTTGTTCATTTGATCCAGCCCGACGTTGGTAATTCCGCTCGGTTACGCCGGATCTGAGTCGCGATAGCGACTCGATTTGGACAAAGTCGGCCGAGGGTGAACTTCCCCTGAAGTCAGACCACGTGGGTACTTAACTAAATTGAAGTTGGCAATCGACCCTACCCCACGTGGCCTATCCATTGGTGAAGATCGGTCTGATAGGGGACCCGTCAGTTCCGGAGTTATCCGGGGCGACAGCCTTTACATTCCTGGCGATAGGTCGAGCCGGCTCGCGGCTCCATCTAACGGTCATGCTCACGGTCGACCCCCCGGCCCCGTAACAATATATATATATATATATATATATATATATATATATATATATATATATATATATATATATATATATATATATATATATATTGTTACGGATTTCAGAATCAGATCCGACAAATGCATACCAACATCCAGGTCCTCAGATAGTTATTTCCTTCAATGCATGTCCAGGATAGACCCATCCCCATGTCTGGTGGGATTCTAAATGCGATGTATTGATAAGGGTAAAGAATAGATCCCTTCTTTTATCGGAAGCTTTTTCTCTTTACGACAGACACATTCATGCACGTGAGATAGCCGTTTCTTTCACTGACGCTGAGACCCACCTTTTTCGTTTCATATCGGGCTGAACAGTGAAGTGATCATTGTTGTTGACAGTTTTATGAGAGCTTCACATTTGTGCTCGGTAATTCTGGCAAGTGGCTGCTTTTTGCTCGCCCAGTACCACAGACGTGGCCTCGTAAGGGAGGAATAACAGCGGGATGTGCAGGTTGTCACGGTAACGGTGCGCAAGTGGGGCAGGGTGGATTTGGGGGGAGTCTTTGCCGCCGAGACAGGCCTCCTATAAAAAGAGTGAGAGGTCAGTGCGCGTGTGGGTCAGTCGACAAAAAGTGAGGCGCGGGTCAGTCGACAATGAGTAAGTTTGTCAGTCAGTTGGCGTCAGTTCATCAGTGCCAGTCAGATGGTCGCTTCATCGTTCCAGTCAGACGGTCGCTTCATCAGTTCCAGTCAGACGGTCGCTTCATCGTTCCAGTCAGACAGATGGTCGCTTCATCATTCCAGTCAGACAGATGGTTGTTTCATCGTTCCAGTCAGACAGTTGCTTCGTCGGTTCCAGTCAGATGGTCACTCTTGGCATACCTGATCCTTGGGGGTGACGTTGACTGGTGTTCAAGCCTGTTGGCGAGTGGGTGCATGGCAAGGCTGGGTGCTGGCAACAGACAAGACACGCTCACACATTTGAGGACGTTTTTGTTTCACGGACGACTTCTCTTTGGTAAGTGAGATGATTCTTCTTCCCCCCCCCCCCCCCCTGAGTGATCTACTGGGTATCCTTGTCTGTGTTTAGTTGTTAAGTAAGTCAATCCCCGATAAGTATCTACTCTTTGTCTCTTTTCCTATCACTTTGATTGGTTTTGCCTGATTAATTATTTATTTGCTTGCGATCATTTTGATTGATTTGGAATTTATTTATTTTACCTCACGTCAATAAAAAGTTCTTTTTATTTATTTATTTTCTCATTAATAAATTATTTGTTGACGTTCCAACCTGTCTGTGCTTGTCCTTTTCTTCCATTGTTCCAGTATTGTCCGAACTGAGATAGACTGGGAGGTAATTACAACACGACTTGACCAATAATAGTCAGCACGCACCAGCGGATAAACGCTCGGCCGCCCTAATTAAGATCCAATCAAGATGAGATTGGTGCATTGCCGAGGGTGTGCTTCCTGCTCAGAAAACCACGTGACCTCAAATTAAACGGCATAATTAGACGGTGGACACTGGAACTCATGGTTAACTGGGTGGCGTTCATGGTTCGAAAGCAACCCACCATACCAGAAAGTTAAATGTGAGTGGTGGCCCCATGTCCGGCTCTTCCGAGGACAAACGGGAATTAAACCCCTCATAATACTCTCAGTACCCATGGCCCCATGGCCAAGACTATATATATATATATATATATATATATATATATATATATATATATATATATATATATATATATATATATATATATATATATATATATATATATATATATATATATATATATATAGACACAGATATCGATATAAATATGGAAATATAGATTTTTTTATATTGTTTTTTGTACACCTTGTCAAGGCTCGTATGAGAGTGAACACACAATGCACAGCAAGGGGGGCATGAGACAAGAGGGGCATGAGAAGGACAAAACAGTGAGGAACAGAAATATTTGGAGATCTGTGGAAAGGAGAGGGATGTGACGGGGAACATGGGGTGTACAAGGTGGACACTACAGGGACTTTCAGGAAGGAAAGCAGGGAGTTTGAAGGAAATGGGTTTGGGGTGGACTAACTTCTTCTTCTTTCGGCTGCTCCCGTATGGGGTCGCCACAGCGGATCATCCGTATGATCCGCATTGTGATTTGGCACATGTTTTACGCTGGATGCCCTTCCTGACGCAACCCTGGTCGCCTCTCACGACACAGGGATATGGTACACCTATTTTAACCGGGGTATACACCGGCCCAGTATACTGGTACTCATTTCCCCGACCTCGGAAGGATGACAGGCTGAGTCAACCCCCTGGTGTATTAATTCAGTGGCCCAACGGGGCTTGAACTCAGGACCTTTTGGATCCCAAGCCGCTGCCCTAACCACTGCGCCAACACCAGGCTGGGGTGGACTAACGGGGTAGAAAAAAAATGAGCATTTGGATGGGGGACAATAAGTCCCTGATCTGTGACCTGATCTGTGATTTTTGTCAGGTCAGGTTCGATCTGTGACCTGCTACAGGTACCATGTAAACCTGTACTAACCTGTTCCATGGTCGGGTTGTCGGCGACTAAACCGTCTCCCCCACCAGGTTTTCTGGTGAGGGGGGTGTTTGGATATGTACACCCAGCAGGATTAAAAACAAAACCTGTCAAAGGTCAGAAGAGCTCCTTGTGAGCCAACGGCCATCCATATCTAGTGCCCAACTGTGTATGCAGACGTCCTCCTGCAGTTGGGTTACTTCTTATTAGGAGGTTGGTGGCAGGATTTGCACTCCGGCCACCGTAAAACCCTTCATTCTGCAAAACGCAAAAACGCAAAAAAATCTGAAAACCCACTCTGTGGGAGTCCCTCCTGTGCAGCTTCCCTTCGCAGGGCAGCTCACCAGATGACGGGATTGGGGCAAAGCCTTCGGGACCCCCAATCTTTGATAGGAGGGAAACCACGGGGTAACATCCCTGGGTCAGATTGCGGGAGAGTGTGTCGGAGTGGTGCTGAGGTGTCGTCCACCAGACGGCGGTCTCCTTGGGTTAACCTGAGGCGGTCCCTTCGGGTGGGTGCCTGGAATGTCCTATCCCTAAGAGAGGATGATCACCTGTCTCTGTTATCATCTGAGCTCAAGCGTTTGGACATCGGGATTGCAGCTCTCTCTGAGGTTCGGAGACCGGATTGCGGCGAGATAATGGTGGGTGGTTACACCTACTATTGGTCTGGTCGCTCTGATGGTTACCATACCCAAGGAGTTGCTGTAGCTGTGTCCAATAAGCTGACCCCAATGATAATTGAGGTAACACGGGTCAACGAGCGTATTATGAGATTAAGGATTCGTCACTCCTTAGGTGTCATTTCCCTGGTCTCTGTTTATGCTCCGACTGAGGCGAGTGATCTCACCGTGAAGGATGCATTCTACGCTACACTCGAGTCTGTGGTTAATCAGTGCCCCAGACGAGATACTCTTCTGGTATTGGTGGATTTCACTGCATCGACGGGAACTGATAGGGATGGTTATGAGGTGTGTGTTGGTCTCCATGGGTCAGGAACTATGAACCAGAATAGCACTAAGTTCCTTGCATGTGCAAGAAGTCTTGGACTTAGGGTGGCTGGTTCATGGTTTCAGCGCCCACAAGCTCATCGCTGGACTTGGTATTCCAATGCTGGCGGTGTGACAAAGGAGATTGACCATGTCCTCGTTGATGGTCGCTGGAGGATGATCCAGAACTGCAGAGTCCACCTGAGTGCTCTGTTCCTCAAAACTTACCACCGGCTTGTTGTCGCAACTCTGAAGTTGCACCTTAAATCCAGGAGAATGGTACCATCCCAACCTAGGCTGGATGTTGGCAAGCTCAAGGATGAGAGGGTAGCTGAGGAGTTTGAGAACAAGCTGAGTGGAGATTTGGGGGGTCTTGGTGCTTTGGGAGGTCCTGACAAGTTGTGGAGTGCATTCAAGACCACTATCCTTGATGTTGCCAGTGGAGATCTTGGAACTCACCTTTGGGCAAAGAACAATTTTGTCTCACAAGGGACACTGGATACCATTGACCAGAGTCGCAGGGCGAGGCTGAATGGCAGAGCTGAGCTGTTTAGGGAGCTGAGGCGTAAAACTGTACAAGCGCTAAGGGTGGACAAAGAGGCCTATGTGCGAAGAATCTGTGAGGGGGTACAGCATCACCTGTGGTTATGGGATTCTCGACCAACTTCCAGGGGAATTTGCACATTGTGTTCCTCCAAGCCCGTCCCTCGGTGTACTGCAGTTAGAGCAGAGGGTGGTCGGCTCTTTACAGAGGAGTCTGAAGTGAAGGCTCGCTGGGCCGGTTACTTTGAGCGGATAAACCAGTCTGATCCACCAGCTGTCGAGTTGGAAGTCAGGGGTGTTACAAACCCTGTTGCTGACCCTCCAATCAACTGTGGTCCACCTTCGCCTGTCGAAAAACAGGCTGCGGTGAACCGGGTGAAATGGATAAAGCTCCAGGGATCTGTGGCATCCATGCTGAATTTCTCAAGGCTGGTGGAAATGCTGCACTTGTGTCGTTTCATGCAGTTTTGTGCTCTGCCTGGAACACAGGCATCATCCCAACTGATTGGAAGAGGGGCCTTGTTGTCCCTCTCTGGAAAGGGAAGGGTGATCACCAAGACTGCAGCAACCACCGAGGAGTGACGCAGCTCTCATTGCGGGGCAAGGACTTTGCTCAGATAATTCTTGATAGGGTTCACCACCATCTGCTTGAGCACCAGTGTCCAGAGCAGTCAGGCTTTACACCAAGAAGTCAATGATTGACCGTATCCTTGCTCTTCGTGTCCTCACCGAACGCAGATGAGAGTATCGGCAGGGGCTGCTTGCAGCCTATGTTGATCTCTGTAAAGCGTTCGATTCAGTGAATCGGGATGCCCTCTGGAGGATTCTTGGTCTTCGTGGGGTGCCACCAAAACTGATCGATCTGATGTCTGAACTCTACTCTGGTACTGAGGGTGCTGTGACATGTGGTGGTACCATCTCTGACTTATTTGCAGTTGTTACTGGAGTTCGTCAGGGGTGTGTACTGGACCCCACACTTTTCAACACTTGTCTGGACTGGATTCTCGGGAGGTTGTCAGAGAGATCGAGCTGTGGTGCATTGTTTAGGAATGTCAAGATCTCTGACCTTGATTTCGCAGATGATGCATTCATCTTTGCGGAGACTTTATATATCCTTTTGGGGGCCCTCGAGGTGCTGAATGAGGAGTTTAAGCTCCTGGGATTATGGGTTTCCTGGGGAAATACTAAGATCCAAGCTTTCAATGACATCTTAGATGCTGCTGTCCTGTCTGTGCCTGTTTGTGGTGAGGATGTTCAGGTCCTGGAGAGATTCACTTACCTTGGCAGTGATATTCATGTCTCTGCTGGCTGTGAGTCAGAGGTCAATATACGTCTGGGTTAGGCCTGCGAAGTCATGGATTCCCTGGAGAATGGGGTGTGGCGCTGCCGGTACCTATGCGGGAGGACGAAAGTCCGAGTCTTTAGGTCCTTGGTGCTTTCAGTCTTGCTTTATGGATGTGAGACTTGGATTCTGACCAATGATCTGAGACAGAGACTTAATTCCTTTGGTACCAGGTCTCTTCGGAGAATCCTTGGTTATCGCTGGTCAGACTTTGTGTCCAACGTGCGGTTGCTGAGAGAGACTCAAACAATATTTGTTACCTGCATAGTCCGTGAGCATCAGCTGCGGCTGTACGGACATGTGGCTCATTTTCCTGACACTGATCTTGCTAACCAGATTATCTCAGCGAGGGAGTCTCCTGAGTGGAGGAGGCCAATGGCCGACCACATGCTTCGTAGTTGCAGCAGGTTGATCGGCATCTCAAGGAGATGGGGATGGGCCAGGCATCTGCCTGGGGGATTTTCAGACGGAGGCCCCTGGAGTACCGGAGGAAAGTGGATGCAGCAACGCACTGTTCTGGCGCATGCTCCCATACCTGACCTGACCTGAACATGGTGAATTAAGATCTGCTTTTGCTTGTCAGCATTCATTGTTCCTTTAATTCTCACCAACTCACCAACTCCAGAAGCATAAATATCCCGAAACCTGAACAGAGCCTCCACCATGCTTCATGGTGGACTGTCGACATACTTTATATCCTTTTCCTTCTCCACAATGCTCCTTCCAGCATAGCGCCTTCTCTTTGTTCCATTAATTTCGAACTTTTATGCGTCACTCCAAAGTACCTTTCCCCACCGATTGGCATTCCAACTCTGATGTTCTTGGGCATTTTTCAGTCTCTTGGCTTTGTTATCCTTACGCAAAACATGCTGGTTGACAGAAACTCTCCCATGGAGACCACTTTTGTTCTGAGACCTGACGGTAGATGAGTTCACTCCAAGACTCAAAACTTTCCCCTGCTCAAAGCAGTGTCAGCTACTACATCACAGTGTCAGCTCCATTCAAAGTCCTCATAAACTAGCTATTCCAAACCAAAATAGGGTGGATGCATCTCAGATGCTGCCTTTTGGTTAGCACCCTTGCAGCAAGTGCTGTTTTTGTGCAGGACTTTGCAATCACTTGTACAGTGTCGCGGTGCTATCGGATATCAACCCACAAGGGATAGTTTGCCAATCATAATTGGCCACTCGTGGGTGGTGATTGTGGGTGGTCATAATAACCACCACTCGTGGGTGGTGATTGTGTGAGTAACTCACTACATGCTGATGAAGGACAGTGAACCAGAAATCCATCCATGGTTCGATTGCCTTTCCAAGGTGTGGGCTGGTATTGCCAAAAATAAGAGTTTTAAACTTAGCTCAGACTTTCTCGTGCTGTGCATAGTGTAGCATTTAACACTGCTTTTAGCAGTAGGCACTTCTACATCTTTCACAGACTGCAACTAAAGCTGGAAGTTACATTTAAACTGAAAAATAAAAATGTATATTCTGAATTTTTTCTCTCCCTGTTCAAGTATATACATGATGGCAAACAGTCAAAACCCATTGACCTTTTGGTAATCTACTGATCTCATTACCCTCTTGGTATTCTTTTCGTAGTCCACTGGTCCCTTTGACCTACTGATTTTTTTATTGGTATTTTCTACTGGTCCAATTTCCTATGGGATTTTTTATGGGATTTGGATTTTTGGTTTTCAATGGGATTTTCGACCTGGGAAATTACTGTTTTCTTAATGAATCATAAAAAAACAATGTATTGTTCATAGATTTGTCATTTAATATTTAAGTAGAAGGGCACTCGGTAGAGCACAAACTTCCGCCACCCAATGACTGATCCACGAGAACATATCGGGCCCAATACATTTTTGAAATAGCATGCTATCCAGTACTATATCGTTTTTGGCCCTTGCTCTCAATGGTGAAGAATCACTAAAAAAAACATTCTCGTAGTCGAATCCGGATCTTCATCAAAATCGAATTCTTTCATCCTTGTTATACACCGAACCTGTCCACAAAATTTCCTCCAGACCCTTCCACAACTTTTTGAGATATCCAGTACACAAACAGACAAACAGAACGCGGTGAAAACATAACCTCCTTCACCTTCGGTGGTGGAGATATCAAGGAGATGTACAGTCTGCATTAAAGAATGAAAGATCACCATGTTTCTTTATGAGACAAAGCTAAAAGAAACATCAATGAATATTTATTGGAAACTTTTTTCAGTGATTCTTAAACACTGCTACATTTGTTACATTTGACTTCTGTGGATGCTGATGCATCACAATGAGGGCACAACAGCAACACTTGTTAATGCTTTGGATCTTCTTTGAACAAATTGCATGAGGATGAGAAAATGCCTATGTAAGATCCTGCAGAATTACTGAGACTTTAACATCAAGCTCTCCAACTATAATCTTGTGGATATTCGTAATTGATGATCTTGCTATTAGTGTGATATATTGCTCCTCTTGTCGGAGATAATGACTACCCAGTAATCCACGATAAACCGCACACTGACTCCTCCCTAATCCAATGGCCCTGACACTTGTTCCGACACACAATACCACTGATTAATACTTTAGACACCTTAATGCTGGTACTGTCTCCATCTCCAGCACTTTGCGTAACCTTGAATGTCTCATTACCTTTGTGCTCGGTTTTTTTTTTTAAGTAATTAAAATGCTGACAAATCAAAGTGTATGTAAAAATGTGAACAACCGCAAAATGGGTTTATTGATAGCAATAAGCATTGCAGTGTGATTAGATAGCGAAGATTTTTGTTATTCAGGTTGGATGTTGGTCATCCCTGAGCCATTGATTATAATTATCTCATTGGGTTAAGAGTAAAGCTTACTTTCACTTTTATGAACAGAAAATATCAACTGGCTCGGAAAACAAAAAATATATATGATATTAAGAAAAACAATTGACACTGCTGAAATAGAAAATAAACTATTCAACAACATTCATAACTTTAGACATGACAACATTTTGTTTTTGCTGGTTTATAACTGCTGAGGGAGCATGATGACCCTCAAACAGGAGGTCAGATCAAAAACACAAATAATGAAGTTAGATGATTGGTCAATCGGTAAATAGAACACTTACTGCTTTGCTAATATAAATACAACAATCAACTAGACAGTTCATTCGACAACTTACTCCCATGCAGTCTTGAGAAAACGGATATGGGAAGGGTCTTTTCAACGATTGCTTTGCGTTTTGCACTAAACAAACAGCACTAGACACTGTCATATTTGTCTCAATGCTAAATCCCAGTGATCTCACTCTTACTCTGCTCTCAGAGAACGAGACAGTGTAAGTATTTTGTCCAAGTATTGTTAAACTGGAGGTTTTTGGGAGTGAAAACAAGGTGATTTGTGTTATGCAGTGTTTAAGTATATAATTCAATTGAAATAAAATAAAGGATTTAAAGGCTGCAGACAAAAAACTAAAACAAACTTTTTTCTAAAGTCTGCCGCTATTGATGCACTGTCTTTTACACCACCTTATTTAACACATTATATTCGTCATTCATGCCTCTTGTTTATGTCCTTATTGATGTCCCTAAAAACAGTAAGTTTCCTGTTTGGAATGATTTTCAATTTTATTTGACTGCAAGACATGCAGACAGAGTTAAAAAAAAAAATCATTATTCCTCTGCACATGTGCGCTCAGGATGAGATTCTGTATATTTTGCCAATTTCAGAGACAAAGTACTGCTAAACTGCAGGTTCTTGTTCTGATTAATGTTCAGATTTGTGTTCTCCAGTGTTTATAATATACAATTCAAATTAACTTAAGTAGCTCCTCAATCATCGACTGATGTCCATAGATAGACAGACAAAGTGAACCAATTGCTTAACCCCACTTCTTGCTTTGCGTGTGTGGTGTAATGACGTTTAAAGTGCTGTGGTGTACATGATGGAGTGGTCTGCAGTGGCTTTGTTGTGAGGACAATTCAATGGTATCACTCAGGTTTTGGGTTGAAATCCAGATGACGGTAACAGTATTAAGAGTTTACATTTTAAGCATCTGGGTACTAAAATGGGAGAATTATGATGCCACTGTGGAAATGACGATGAAAGAAAACTAATATTGCTCATGAACGACCTTTGAGGAAGAAGTTTTCTGCATGTCCACAGTCTGATCCACATGTGACAACATCACTCTCACTTTATTGTGGACTCATAGTTCCCCCTAGGCCCCTAGGGACCTTATATTTATCACAAATTAATGGCGGAAGGGGTGGGGATTCAGACTAGTACATGCAAAGTGCGGACTCAGGAGTAGAGGTCAAATTTTCCACATAGTTTGTATCCATAATAATTATGTTTTCCTTTCGGGCAAATGGAGCGACACACAAGACTTCCAACAACCGAAAATGCAGCTCAATGCCCATCCCCTAATTGGATGCAAAAATGGATGGCCATCAAAATACCAAGACCTTTTCCATGCTGTTTTCGTGAACTTCTTGAAAGGTCAGTGCACAATGTAGTCAAATAAGTCTGCAAAGGTCTTGATTTGCAAACTTGCAACAACAGTCAGCTTAAGACTGTATTTTTCCCCACATGTCCTTCTTTTTGTATGAAATAAAATGTAAACAAGAAAAAGAGCAATCAGAGATTGCAGACCCTCACCAGGATTTGTTTTGTGTAGTGTATTTTGTGTGGTCTTTTGGTACTGGTGTATAATTAATTCGATATAACTCGAACTGCCACTTTATAACTGCTGGCCATGATGACCGGATACCAAGACGTTCTGCTTTAATGTGACACCGCTTTGATCGGACGCTTGATCCTGACACATGATGATTATCATTATTCAATTGAATTTAGAATGGGATTTTAAAAATTCAATTCAAATCAAATAAGTACAGTCCTGCATTGGAGTAATCAGAAGGAACATGACAAGCAAAAAGCAAAGATGAAGTCATCAGGAGGAATGTGGATAGGATTCGGGTTTTAGCTGCTACTCCTCCACCCTCAAACCCATCCAGGCACAGCCAATTGAGCCATATTTAAGGAAAAAAAAATACTCAAAAACCCCCAGATTCAAAGAATTAAATAATGTTAACTGCCAAAACATGTGTCCGACCAAGTTGAAATTTAAAACATATATTCACCATAACTACTAAATCATAATTGTGGTTTCATGCCGATTGATGAAGTGGCTCAAGAGGAAGTTAATTTTAAAGATTTTCGTTCAACCCAATATGGCTACCAGAAAATGTGACCTTTCAATTATCTGTGAACACCCTGGTATCCCCAAGGCTTGGGGAACGTGGGAAGTTTCTCCTCGATCTGTCAAGCTGTTCTGGAGAAGAAGGTTTAAAAAAAGGTTTTAGGGTAAATCAAATATGGCTGCCAAACCATGTGACCTATGATGTCATTGGTGGGAACATTTTGTTCCTCATGGATGGGCGGTCATCACTGTAAAATTTCACCTCGACCTGTTCAGCCGTTTAAGAGAAGATGATTTTTGAAGGTTTTTTTTTAATATGGCTGCCGAACCACGTGACCAACGACATTATCAATTTTTTTTTTTGACCAATTTATCCCAAGGTGACCCTCAAAAATTTACATACTGATTGGATGTTCTACGTATGCAATTATGACGTCACAATGAAGGCACCTCTGACATCATACAAACAGCATGCTTATTTCCCATGCAGAGAGAGTACTTGCCAGGTGCCAAGTTTCATTTTTTTTTCCATGTTGTGGTTTCGGAGCTACAGAGGTCCAAAGTTTTTTTCCCTTTTTTTCCAACTTGGCTGCCACACCACATGACCTATGATGTCATAATTATCATTAACACATTCTACATGAGTCGTCGCTCATATGATGAAAATGTAATGTCAATCCAACAAGCGGTTGCAAAAAAAAAACCGTACTCACCTTCTGTGCCGACAAACAAACAGACAAACGGACGCAAATGCAATACCCTCTCCTCTGGCAAGGGTAATAACCTTGTTGATTTATTGAAAATAATTACACAAGGCTTTAATGTTGTATTTTTGTTTCTACTTATAGCTTGTCCACACATGATGTGCAAGGTGAGACCAAAATATTTATCTTCCTCGATAACAATGACAAACAATGTATTCCTTGCTGTGCTCTGTTCTGTTCTGTTCTAAATTATCCGCCTCAGATTTCTCAAGAATGAATAAAGCACATTTCCATCTTCGAGACGCATTAGTGCAAAGCCCATCTCATCAGCAAGAAAAAAATAGTTGACCCAAGACCAATTCAAACTAAAGCAGCAGATATCATTTAGTTCAAGAAAGCACCATAGCATAATTGGTCTTCAAAATGCAAACGCTTTTCTATATGAAAAGGAGATAGGATTAGCAAAATGAATTCTAATTCAAGTGAAATCAAAATAAGAAGGGCTGTATAAAAAGAGGTTAATGTGTTCTGGTGTTGCGAAAGCAGTCATTTGTTGAAAATGATGTCAGGCCCTTGTTACCTCATTACATGCTGTCATCATTATTGATGGATTGACTAACATGAAATTTTCTTTTGGAGCGGGTAAGACGTCGCAAGGTTGCTGTTGATCACACTTTGTAATGTTGTTCTGAAACATGGGCACACGTGCAATACTATCTTTAATTGATTTTACTTTCATGCACATCATTTTGCATGCCATTAAATGATGATCATTGCCTTGTTATGCTTGCATGAAGAGGGTTCAAATGAATGTTACACTGTTTCTATGGCCGTGGCTTCTATGTGTGTGCATTGTTTTGTCTCTAAATTTGGTGCACAGATTATTCCACTTGTTCACTTGATGCCTGTAATTTCAACATACATCAAGTCACAAACTTGTGTACGAGAACCCAAATCTGGTGGGTGATGTAAGTTATTAATGAAAGGGGAAAGGAGTGGGAGGTTGGGGGTTGGAGGTTAGGGAGATGCTAAAATATTGTACAGTTTTTGACTAAGGGAAGGATAGACATTACTCCAATTTTATCACAAACCTGCAAACTTTTACCAAGAACTGTGCTCACCAGGTGGGTAGTTTTGTTCAAGTCACAACCATCTGGAGTACTGAGCAATTTTGTGCCTGGCCTTCTTGGAAGCCACAACTGCAAATATCATTGGAGTCAACTTTCCATGCAGAACAATCGTGTAGAAGTGAAGAATTGTCTATTTATGTCTGCAGAATGAAAAAAAAAACATCTCCATCTTTTGGGTTTCCGTAAAGTGTGTCAAAGCGTAAAAGGACAATGTGTCCCGACACCTCAGCCCATTTCCAAAATCCCTCCCTTCCTATTGCTTATTTATATGTCTATCTGTTTGGTCTTTATTCTTCCTGACTTTTGATCCCTTCATGTTTGTCATGTGTTTCCTTGGGCTGCTGTGTGCGTATAACCCATACGTTTTCGGTTATCTGTTATCCTTCATCTGCGTATAAGTAGGATTCTCAAACCACTTCATTTTTGTTCAACCACCTTCATTACCCAAATATTCGTTTTAAGACAAATTATATAATGTGCATAATCTGTGAAAAGTGTAAGCATCAAGTAAGTGATTAGGGCCATATATTTATATGTAATCAAATGCAGTTTATTTTTTACCCCCACTCACCAACCATGTGTGTTGCATACTACATACTGTAAACACGCTTTCCCTTTTCTCATCCAAAAACTCCCCGAAGCACATTTTCCTCTCCTATCCTAAATAATTTGTTCTTTTCTCAATTTATTTTCTTTTTTTATTTTTGCCCTTGCCCTCTCTGTGGATACTTAATAAAGAGTTGGCTCCCCCTTTCAAAATTATCAACAAAAAAACCCAAAACGACACGTTCAAACTTCAATCCTTCACAATGCTATCATTAAATCGCTATCTGAATTTTTTTTCCAAACATGGAGTTGTAATATATTGATAAATTTCAGTAAAACATACCTCAATGTCAACAATAATGAAACAAGAAGAAGACATGCAGAGCATGATACTTGCAAAATCTATAAAACGAATTTGACCTCAAAAATAATTGGTGGTTGAATTCAATGACGAAACATGCAAATCCTCTTCAAATTTCAAGTGAATCGGATGAAAATGGACAATTTTAGAAATTCGGCCTATGTTTACTTCAAAAACAATTGGTGGTTGACTTCAGTGAACTGATATGCAAGTCCTCTTCAAATTTCAAGTCAATGGGATGAAAATTGAGGATTTTAGAAACACCACCTTAGTTGTTGACCTTGGGCCTATGTTGACCTTTTGGTCTATGTTGACTTCAAAAATAATTGGCTGGTTGAATTCACTGATCTGAATTATAAATCCTCTTCAAATTTCAAGTCAATCGGATGAAAATTGAGGAATTTAGAAATGTCACCTACGTTTTTGACCTTTTGACCACAAAAACAAGAGGCTTCTTCCTTCTGACAAACTCTACCATGTGGTGAAGTTCCGTGAAGATTGGTTTAAAATTGTGACCTGCAGGCGACAAACAGACAGACAGAATATCAAAATCGACTCGCGAATATACTTGAAAAATCTTCGACTTTATTGTAAAAAATATATGTAAGTAATATATATATATATATGCAAGTAATAACTAATTAAATATCGCTTTTAAGATGGAATTGGCCATCATGAAGTTAAAAATAAAAATAGTGGATACTTCGAGGTGTTGTTAAGCCAGCATTACTGTATTTAATTATTGTAATTCATGAGGAAAGCATTCATGGAATTATCATATAGATCGGTTCAGTCAATCCCTTGAAAGAGCTGTAAAAATAATGACTCAAATAGAGATTTTGTGGTTAAATGGGGTGACCATATAATTATCAGAAACCATTTTTCAAAAGTGGATGAAACACTCAAAAATCCCCAAAAATTTCATCATGATCGGTGCAGTCGTTCCATCATTAATTTGACCGCACTCTGTGGTGTAACAGTTATAGTGTCCTTTCTGAGTCTGGGAGGTCGGTGGTTCTTACCCTGTCTGAGTCATACCAAAGATTTTGAAAGTGGCTCGAACCCTGTTCGAGTCATACCAAAGAATTATAAATAG
>NC_140967.1:15319289-15331789 GCF_056783735.1 Eptatretus burgeri
GAGGAGACAGTAGAAGACAGAAAGACCACGGACCTGCCTGCGGTGAGAGAGTGAGATACGCAATGACTCAGTCTCACTGTGGGAGATTCCAATGATCCAAAATGCCTTTGTTTCCAAAGCATGAAGCCGAGAAAGGTGAGAGGTGGGAGCACCAGCCCAGAGGGGAGAGCAGTACTCCATCAGGTTGTGGACGAAAGCTTTGTATGTGGTCAGGAGCCAAGGTGTGCAAAGAAGGACTTTGCACGATGGAGGATGCCCAGTCGGCGACTGGCTTTGGAGGCCAGATTGGAAATGTGGCTTTTGCAGGAAGGATGATGGCACATCGTGAGACCAAAAGCTTGAATGAAAGGACTTGTTCAAGAGGTTTGTTGAGAAAATAGATTGGTGGGGGTGGGGTGGGGGGTTTGGGGGATCCAGAAGTTCCTTTCGGAGAGACATAGTGAGAGTGTGAGATTTGTCAGGATTTAAAGACATGTTCCACGTGTTGGACTAGGTTGTGATTTTATTCAGATCAGCAGAGAATGAAGAGGCTGATACTTGCCGATCTGAGGCATAACACATGGTATGGCAGAGGGTGGAGTCATCAGCAAACATATCGAGAGGATTTTTCCATAGAGTCGAGATCATTGATGAAAACAAGAAAAAGAACAGGGCCCAGAACGCTACCTTGAGGAACTCCAACCTGGACAGGAAGTGGGGATGCGAGAACTCCATTAAGGGCCACATGTTGGCTGAGACAGGAGAGGAAGGCTGCAAGCCATGAGTGGAGATGGCGTGGGATACCATAGGAAGAGAATTTGGTGAGCAGGGCAGGATGCTAGACCGTATCAAAGGCACGCCATATGTCTAGGGAGATTGCTCTGATTTCATGTCTGGCATTGAGGATCTCCATCGATTTTTGGGAAAGCAGAAGTATAATATCCAGGGTGGAGTGACCTGGTCTGAATCCAAATTGATAATCGGAAATCAATCCATTGCAGAAGAGGAAGGATTTAATATCTGAAGGGATGGTGGATTCCACAACGTTGCTGATAATTGGGAGAAAGCTGATTGGTCTGTAGTTGCAGGGATATGTTTTTCCCCTTATTTATGCAGAGCGGTAATGTTTGCGCCATGATGCCAACACCATGAAAAAAATATGGAAGGACTTAAAAAAAAAAAAAGCTTTCTGATGGTAAACATAATTTATTTATTAATTGATTACCATGCGAGATTACCACTTGCTTAGTTGCTTATTTCCCAATCATGCATGCCACCTGGCATATGGGGCTTCTTTTGAACTCTTATCACTTCTGTCGACTTGGGCCCACGTTCCCATTTTATTCCAGGTGACCTTCATTCCTTTCATTTCCTTCTCAACCGGGACATCGCCAGGTCTCTCTTGGCCGTCCAACCCTTCTCTTCCCATCATGTGCCCAGCATATTACTCTTTTCCATATATCTTGATCCTTCATGTGTAACACGTGACCAATCCATCTCCACCTCTTCGTTTTGATTTATTCCATGATGTTTTTCCTCCCTGTTAACCTTCCAACCTCTTTTTAACTCACCATACCAGACTAAAAGATTCTCAAGATTTTCTTTTGGCTGCTGTTGATGAAAGACGAGTTTGTTATTTATTTGGTGATTTTTCCAAGATTCACATCCAAATAGGAGGACTGACTTCACATTGCTGTCATAAAATATTCAGCTTAGTTTTGGCATTGTACTCATTTGAGTTCCAGGCTTCCTCGAGTCTCATGGATGCCTTTTGCATCCGTTGTAATGCATTTGCATCTCCCCCTCCTGTTACGGTAACCAGGGACCCCAGATATGCGAAATTGTAAACCTCTCTGATTGGTGAATTGTTGCGATGATGATGATGATGATGATGATGATGATGATGATGATGTCATGTGTGTGTATGTCCATGATTTCGGCTTTGGGGATGTTGATATTCAGCCGCATTTGCATCACATACACCAGTTGCCAATTTACTCTCTCCTGCATGCTATATAAGGATTGTGACATCAGACAGATGCCATCTCCAAAGCAAAGTTCCTGGAGCGATTGAAATTGGTTCCTCCAAGGTATCCTTTTCCTTCTCTGCTTCAATGTTTTCCACAACACCCACTCCAACACCACTAAAAACAGTAATGGAGACAACATGCAACACTGCCTGACCGTGTCAGGTCAGGTCAGGTATGGGAGCATGCACTAGAGCAGCACGTCACTGCGTCCACTTTCTGCCAGTACTCCAGGGTCCTCCGTCTGGCCATCCCCCAGGCAGATGCCTGGCCCATCCCCATCTCCTTGAGATACCGATCAACCTGCTGCAACAATGAGGCACATGGTCGGCCCATTGGCCTCCTCCACTCAGGAAAATCCCTCGCTGAGAGAATCTGGTTAGCAGGATCAGCGTCAGGAAGACGAGCCACATGTCCATACAGCCGTAGCTGACGCTCACGGACAATGCAGGTAACAAATTTCCTTTGACTCTTTCTCAGCAACCGCTGGTTGGACACAAAGTCCGACCAGCGATAGCCAAGGATTCTCTGAAGAGACCTGGTACCAAAGGAATTGTCTCTGTCTCAGATCCTTGGTCAGAGTCCAAGTCTCGCATCCATAGAGCAAGACTGGAAGCACCAAGGACCTGAAGACTCGGACTTTCGTCCTCCCACACAGTTACCGGCAACACACCACCCCATTATCCAGTGAATCCATGACTCCCCAGCCCAACCCAGACGTATATTGACCTCTGACTCACAGCCAACAGAGACATTAATATTACTGCCAAGGTAAGAGAATCTCTCCACGACCTCAACATGCTCAGCACAAACAGGCACAGGCAGGACAGCAGCATCCAAGATGTGATTGAAAGTCTGGATCTTAGTTTTGACCCAGGAAACCTGTAATCCCAGTGGCTCCGACTCCTCATTCAGCACCTTGAGGGCCCCCAAAAGGATATCTAAAGTCTCCGCAAAGATGACTGCATCATCTGAAAAATCAAGGTCCGAGATCTTGACATTCCCAAATGATGCACCGCAGCTTGATCTCTCCGACATCTTCCCCAGAATCCAGTCCATACAGGCGCTGAAAAGTGTGGCAGCCAGTACACACCCCTGATTAACTCCAGTAACAACTGGAAATATGTCAGAGATGGTACCACTACATCTCACAGCACTCTCAGTTCCAGAGTAGAGTTCAGACATCAGATCGATCAGTTTTGGTGTCACCCCACGAAGACCGAGAATCTTCCAGAGGGCATCCCGATTCACTGAATCGAACGCTTTACAGAGATCAACATAGGCTGCAAGCAGCCCCTGCCAAAACTCTCGTCTGCATTCGGTGAGGACCCGAAGAGCAAGGATACGGTCAATCATTGACCTCTTTGGTGTAAAGCCTGACTGATCTGGATGCTGGTGCTCAAGCAGATGGTGGCAAACCCTATCAAGAATTATCCGAGCAAAGACCTTGCCCGACACTGAGAGCAGCGTCACCCCTCGGTCGTTGTTACAGTCTTGGCGATCACCCTTTCCTTTCCATAGAGGGACAACAAGGCCCCTCTTCCCGTCAGTTGGGATGATGCCTGTGTTCCAGGCAGAGCACAAAACTGCATGCAACTACACGAGTGCATCATTTCCACCAGCCTTGAGAAGTTCAGCATGGATGCTACACATTTCTGGAGCTTTACCCCATTTCAAATGGTTCACGCAGCCCATGTTTCCACAAGCAAAGGTGGACCACAGTTGATTGGAGGGTCAGCAACAGGGATTGTAACAACCCTGACGTGCAACTTGACAGCTGGTGGATCAGCCTGGTACAACCTCTCAAATTCACCGGCCCAGCGGGCCTTCACTTCGGACTCCTCTGTCAAGAGCCTACCACCCTCTGCTCCCACTGCCTTACACCAAGGGATGGGCTTGGATGAACGCAATGTGCGAATTCCCCTGTAAGCAGGATGAGAATCACTTGACCACAGGTGATGCTCTACCCCCTCACAGATTATTCGCACATTGGCCTCCTTGTCCACCCTTAGCGCACGTACAGTTTTACGCCTCAGCTTCCTGAACAGCTCAGCTCTGCCATTCAGCCTGGCCCTGCGACTCTGGTCAATGGTATCCAGTGTCCCTTGAGAGACAAAATTCTTCTTTGCCCTGCGGTGAGTTCCAAGACATCCACCTGCAACATGGATGGTGGTCTTGAAGGCACTCCACAACTCTTCAGGACCTCCCAAAGCAGCAAGACCCCCCAAATCTCTACTCAGCTGGTTCGCAAACTCCTCAGCTACCCACTCATCCTTGAGCTTGTCAACATCCAGCCTTGGCTGGGATGGTACCATTCTCCTTGATTTGAGATGCAACTTCAGAGTTGCTACAACAAGCCTGTGGTCAGTATTGAGGAGCTGTGCACTCCGGTAGACCCTGCAGTTCTGGATTATCCTCCAACGACTGTCAACGAGGACATGGTCAATCTCCTTTTTCAAACCGCCAGCATTGGAATACCAAGTCCAGCGATGATTTGTATCCATTGTTAGGTACTCTTTGTCATCCAAACAAATGTATCTGTTACTCCATACAGTCTCGGTATCTTCCACATTGCCTTTCTATTCCCAATGTCGAATGCCTTCTCAAAGTCAATGAATGATAGGTAAAGGCAATCATTGCATTGTACTATTATTGTTATTTGTGTGAAGATCTGACCCCCTGTATCCCATGTTTCTCCTGAACCCAGTTTGCCCCTTTCTTATGGTGCTGTCAACAACCTTTTGAATTCTGTTTAGCATTACCTTGCCAATAACTTTGTTGGCAATGCACAGTGGGGTCATTCCTCAGTTTCCACATTCCGTTATGTCCCCTTTCTTTGAAACTTTGATTAATTATTAGACCACATTTCCATTCCTCAGGAATTTTTCTTGCTTCATTATCTCGTTTATTAAGCTATGTTGGGTGTATGTTGATAGGTAGACACTGCATTTGTTCAGCTCTGAATTTATGTTATCCACTCCTGGTACCTTCCGGTTCTTCAGACTGTTTGGTCCAGTGTCAATTGGTATATCCCTTCCTGTACATCCCATCACATATTGTCTGTCATTGTTCACTCTATTCAAAACCTTCTTGAAGTGTTCTGCCCATCTTTCCATCTGCTCCCTCTCTGAAACGAGTATATTTCCTTGTTAGTCATATACTGGCTTGCCCCCCCAACCCCCAATATGGTCTGGAGATCTTATAAACTGCTGCCATGTCTCCCTTCTCCCTGCTGTCTCTGCTTCTTCTGCCATGTTCTCTGTGTAATTTATTTTATCCTTCCGTGCAGATGTCTTCGCAGTTTTATCTCGATTAACAAATTTATTTTGCAGTCCTTCATTTATCCTCAATGTTTTGCAACCTTCTGCTTTCTGTTTCAGCTTCTCATCCCCAATTAGAATCCATGTTTGGGTGGAAATCCATGGTCTATTTTTAGTCTTCCAAACTCCAATCACTTTCTCCGCAGCTTCTCTGTACGCATCATTAATCAATTTACAAGCTTCATCTATCACTTCAAAGTCAATGCCATTCCCTTCTTCGAATGCTGCAAATCTGTTCTGTACTTATTTGTTGTATTTCTCTCACAATCCTCCCATCTCTGAGATTATCCAGCAATCCCCTATCTCTGAGCTTATCCACATTAAATCTCTTCCGCCCTTTGGCGACTGCCCATGCTTACTTAAACTTCAATTCTAGATGTGTAATCAGTAGTTCATGGACACTCAAGATGTCTGCTTCCTGTTTTAATCCTTACATCTGACAACGATCTTCTCCACATCCCTTTTATCACGAAATGATCATTCTGATTGTTACTCCTCTTGTCTTGTGATATCCAAGTTGTTTTGTGCATGTTCTTGTGTGGAAATCTGGTTCCTCCAATGCAGAACCCATTTGTTTCACCAAACTCTACTAACCTTTCTCAGTTTTCATTTCTCACTCCAACTCCATGCTTCCCAATGGTGCGTTCATGTCCTACATTATCCTCTCACACTTTTGCATTTAGGTCTGTCATTATACAAAGCACATTGTGGTGGGGTGTTTAATCCACCGCTTTTTCCAATCTCCGATGGAAACCATCCTCATCATTGGCCTCATTTGTTGGTGCATAACACTGGAGTATGGTCAGTGTTGAGTGTTTTGAGTAGAGCCTTGCATTAATAATTATTTCATAAATTGGCTGCCATTCCATCAACAACTTCTTGACTCCGTTTTTCAGTTTCATTGCTGTTCCATCTCTTTGAACACCATCTTCTCCACATGAATATATGACTGCTTCTCCATCTTCCACTCCCATCTGGCCATTGGCCTCCCATCTAATGTCACTTACTCCAGTGGGGGGAAAAATTTATATTAATGTATTTTAAATTGTAACAAATGGAGTTTCAGAAATGTAACTTTTATGCTACAAGTTGAATTGGCTGTCATTTCTGGCCAAAAGACTTTTGCCCTAAATGATAAGAAATGTGTTGTTCTGGAGCAGAGTGACCGAGCTGATAAATGAACCTTTGCTTAGAAATGTACGAAGTGGCTTTTCGTCTAAAGGCCCGGTCAGACCTTGACGTTTTAGCCAGCGATGGCAACGTATTAAAATGTATGTAAAACGCTGGCTTACATTGAACTTTTGATGTTTTTTTTTAAAGATTCGGACGTATTCATAGCGACTTGGTCTTATGTATAACGCATTGGTAACGGACACAGAACGTTTCGTTGTGTTATAGATAACTTATACCAACGAATGCTGAACCTGTTGTCGGCCGATACAAGCGATGCCCAACGATAGTCTAACTTAGGCATAGCGCGTTGCACGCATCACCGACGATGTCGTGACATAGCCTATTAAAAGGCTGACGCACAACGATTTGAATCATAACTGCCGTAGAAATGGAAGTGACAACATTGCGGTCACACCTTGGCGATCTTGCCAGCGTATGCCGACCTAAGAAAAATGTGTCTAAAACGTTGGGGCACGTCAAATATGGTATGAGTAAGTTTGGTATACGTGAGTAGAACGCTAAAGTACGCTATCATACGTCGTAGTAAGTAGATTACGTCAAGAATGTTCAAAATTTTTGGACGTACTTGGCGTATGACACACGTTCCGCATGCGATGGGGATAAGTTTTACACACGATATGTGGACGCTTACACACGTCCACAAAGGCGACTTATAAGCTACTCATAAGTCGAAACACATCGCGGTAATGTCTTTTTTACGCGAAACTTATTTCTAACTTATGTTTGACGTGCTTTGAACCAATTCTTTACGTAGTCCCAACACACATCGACGTATGTAGACGTATTCCAATGATGTCTTCCGGTCGACAAAAAAAAATAAATGAACGTGTTTCTAGCTTAAAACTGCCATATAAAGACGTGTTCCCAGCGGTTTTGGGAATTGGTATATAAAAATGCTGCTCATAAAAGGGGAACCCAACAGTGTTTTCGAGTCCTTTTTGAGTCGATGTCCATGTCAGCAGTAACAGTATCAGTATCAGTATCAGTATCAGTATTAGTATTAGTAGTAGTTTGTTCATGTTGGCAGTAGTAGGTGAGTGTGAGTGGGAGGGTGTGGGTTATGATGGATCGTCCTTGCGTCTGCGTGTCCACGGGTAGGAGACATCTTTTCACCATTGTTCGAAGTTCTTCGCGGCTAATTTTTTTATGGGGCTTTTTCAACAATGAGCTATAGCTTGTTTTTACGATTTAGGTCCATTCATAACGGGTTGGACAAATGCACAATGAACTAATAATGTGCATAGAGCGCCTTGATTACTTATAGATACGATATACCAACGAATAATTATCGTGAAGCCGGCGTTCACAAACTATGCCCAACGATAGCCTAACTTATCCATATCGTGCGGCAGTTTATCTTTGCCGGTGACGTGGGGTTTGCTATTCATAGGCTGCCACTCAACGATTTAAATGGCTGCATCTCCACTATTGAAAGTAGACGCTTGCACTCAACAATTGGATTTTTTTTACACTCAACGACTTTTAAACGGTACCACTCAGCTATTTTCATTGTTTACAATGAACGATTTAAATTGCTGTCACTCGCCTTTGTTTTTTGACGCTGGGGTTTTGAAATTTGAAGCGTTTCTTCTGAACGTGTTAAAACGCGCAAACTCGACTATTTTAAATAGACGCTGCCGATGGACAATTGTAATCATAGCCAAGCTAGACATCGAAGTGTGAACATCCTCGTCATGCCGAAGAAAAGTTTGAAGAATGCTGCAAATAAGTGTCCTGGCCGTGGCCGTGGACGCTGACGCAAGAAAGATCCATTATACCGACGTCTTTCAGCCTATGAGTAACTTAAAAGTAGCGTCTGTCGCTGTGTGGCAACGATCGCGTAACGTGCCAACAACACGTTAATCATAGGTTAGAAATAAGTTTCGGGTACGCTAAACATTACCTCGGCGTGTCTCAACTTATGATTAACTTACAAGTAGCATGTGTTGACGTCTGTCAACGATCGCAGTCCGTGCATACAACTTGTGGCCAGCGTAGCGGAACGTGTGAGTCATACACCAGCATGCGTCGTGAAATTTCAAGCATGAAAAAATTTGAGGACAACCAAAAAGTACAACGTTTAAAACCAGCGTACAACGACGTATGGCAGTGTTTTTCAGCGTGCTCTCAATGTTATCAAAACTTACCCATAACGTATTCAACGTGTGCCAGCGTTTTAGAAAAAAAATTCAAAAATCGGCATACGTTGGCTAAAACGTCAAGGTGTGACCGGGCCTTAAAGGACACGTCTACAGTCTGGGTGAATATCCCCCAACCTCTCTCTCATGAAAGTATAAAATGCTTTGAAATGTAAAATTGTGGGAGTGCAAGCACGTGAGAAAGTATAGTATCTCAGTGGCTTGTACTCCTTGGAACTGACCAAGTACCAAGTTAGAATAAAACTCTCTGATGTAATGTAGAAGTGAATTGAATCGGGTTGGTCTAACTGTTCACTAAAGTAAGAGTAAATGAAATAGAACCAAATAATATTACAATCAACGGGGATTCTTAAGTTCATTGTACAAGGGTGAGAAGTGTATGGTCTATAATTAGAAAATAAATTGTTTCACAAGGAAGGACTTGTGTGGACATCAGTTTTATCAGTGTCGATAGGGTTTTTGTAGGATTTTATAATCAAATTGGCAAACGCTAAACTCTGTCTGAAGTCAAATAGGATTCCACAATCGGCCAGTTAGAATCCTTCAGGAGGACAACGATCACAACAAGGTGGGTTTAAAAAATCCACGTCACTCCCATTATATCAAAATCATAATTTTGCATCTTATTTACAGCTTGATAAATTCTCCCTGCTTCTCTTAGGGTTCTTACATTCCATGTTCAAATATAACCCTTTTGGGGGGTTGGAGTAGATCCTCCATCCTGCCATACCTTCCTTTCATTTTTGAGTCAGGTCATTCAATTGAAGACCATTTCATTCATTTGAAGACCACAGTTGAAGACCACCACAAAAATGAGACATTAATTTTTGAGTCAGGCCTGCTGAGATATTCTTTTTGATGATGGTTTGGCTTGAGAGCTTGAAGTTTTTGAGATTACCACTGATATAGTATATTGCAGTAAATATGTTCGAATTGTCGACCATTAATTTGCAGGCATTTGTGTTTCTGCACACACATGGTGCTTGGACATTTCTTCGCATCTCGACACTGATTTTTGCAACGTCAGATTTGATTATTTTTTTTCCTTCAATTGTTTTAAGTTTCTGGGATGGTCAACATAGATGGCTGCCGTGAGATGCCTCCACAAATTAATTGCAGTATTGTAGTCCAACCACCAAAATCCTCTCTGGCTCCTGACTTTTGGCCCACTATGGATAAGTACATAAAAATAAAATTGCCTTCCATGATCCTTTAAGCAAAAGTATATTTGAAAATATATAATCCCAGCAAAAGTATCTGTCCCCCGGTGATGGGAAAGTTTAACTTAACATATCAATTTGAATTATTTCATGGACTTTAAAAAAGTTAATTGTTGCACTCTTGGTTTCACTGAGGCTCTGAACTAATTATACGTCATTTCAAAAGTGAATGTTGAGGTTTTCAAATGCAGCGCAGAAAGCGGCCACCTTAAATGGGAGACAGAAGAATGCATGGACAGACACAACAATTCACAATATATAATGGATGACTTCCCTTCCAAGGAACTTCGACACAGAAACGGACCATTTGGTCAATGAAATGCCTGGTGTTGGCATAATGGTTATGGTGGTGGGTTTGGGATCCTATGATCCTGAGTTCAAACCCCACTCAGCTGTTGAATTAATACCAGGTGGGACTAATTCTGCCTGCCATCCTTCCAAGGTCCACAAAAATGAGTGCCAGCTTGCTGGTATACTGTGTCGGTGTGAAGACCCGTCCAGGATTGTATCCAATAGCCAAGGAGACTGCTTAGGCAACACCAACACTCTGCATAGAGTATGGTCCCAATGGATGGATGGTCAATCAAGCCTGTGCAATGGTTGCCAACCAATGACAGTTATATTTTAATACAGAGTCGAAGCTTGTGGAAGAGCTAGAACACTGAATTACTCAGGATGCAACATGACAAATGGAACAACACCAACAGTTGAAGTTGAAGGACAAAATAGGAGTGGGGAGGAATGGGGTGGAAAGGATGGATACAGAAAGAAACTTCTCTCCCCCCCCCCTTTCTCTCTCCATCTACCTCCCCCCCCTCTCTCTCTCTCTCTCTCTCTCTCTCTCTCCATCTACCTCCTCTCTCTCTCTCTCTCTCTCTCTCTCTCTCTCTCTCTCTCTCTCTCTCTCTCTCCCTCTTCTCTCTCTCTCTCTCTCTCTCTCTCTCTCTCTCTCTCTCTCTCTCCCTCTTCTCTCTCCTCTCGCTACTTCTCCCCAACCCCTCATTGTAACCGGCATCCCTTGTTTATCCATCTCCATCTATTTTCTTTGTCGGTCCTGCTATTGGCTTGTCCTTTTCTTCTTGCTGTTCCTTTTGTTATGTTGCATCCAAATCCATTCTATGTTATGGCTCTTCCATGAGCCTTGACTCTGCATAACAAAAAATATAAAATACTTAGACACAACAGTCATAGACGAAGTGGTACAGGGAGGAACGGTAGGTAGCCTAATATTACCCAGGTGTGATTGAGTTGTGATGCTGGTAAAATGAAGACACCTGAAAGTGTTTTTTGGATTGGGGACAATCTTCAGATGCTTAATGGATTGGGGGTGATTATTGTCATGTCAGGCCAGGCCAGAATAGATCTGTGACTTGAGACAGGTACCATGTAAACCTGTACCAACCTGTTTCATTGTCAGGTTGTCAGCGACGAAACCGTCTCCCCCACCAGGTTTCCAAGTGAGGAGGGTGTATGATATGGACACCCATCAGAATTAAAAACAAAACATATCAAAGGGCGGAGGAGCTCCTTGTGAGCCAACGGCCATCGAAAACTAGTGCCCAACGGTGTATGTGGATGTCCTCCTACATTTGGGTCACCTTTTTGAGGACGATGGTGGCAGGATTTGTACTCTTGCCACCATAAAATCCTTCATTCTGCAAAACACAAAAATGCAAAGAAAATTGAAAACCCACTCCGTGGGAGTACATCCTGTGCAGCTGCCCTCCGCAGGGTAGCTCACCGGTTGACGCGATTGGAGCAAAGTCTTCAAGATCCCCACTGTTTTTTTTTTTTTGCAAACAGCCTGAGTGGGGATTTGGGGGGTCTGGGTGCTTCGGGGAATCCTGAAGAGTTGTGGAGTGCCTTCAAGACCACAATCCTTGATGTTGCCATAGGATGTCTTGGAACACACTGAAGGGCGAAGAAGAATTTTGTCTCAAGGAACACTGGATACCATTGACCAGAGTCGCAGGGCCAGGCTGAATGGCAGAGCTGAGCTGTTTGGGGAGTTGAGGCATAAAACTGTACGTGCACTGAGGGTGGACAAGTCGGCCTATGTGTGAGGAATCTGTGAGGATCACCTGTGTTCACCACAGGTTCATCACCTGTGGTAGAGCATCAGCTGTGTTCAAATGATTTTTGTTCTGCTTGAAGGGGAATTCACGCATTGCGTTCCTTAATGACCATCCCTTGGTGAACTGCAGTTTGAGTGGAGGGTGGTAGGCTCTTGACAGAGGAGTCCAAAATGAAGACCATCTGGGCCAGTTAATTTGAGTGATGGTCCATGTTTTCGGATAGTGAGGTGTAAATGGAGTCATCACTGTTTGGTGGATGGTACAACACACATACAGTATAAACTTGAGGTGGGAGTGGAGGGGAAGCCATATCCAGAGGTATTCCTGGGGGTGTGGGGGAGTGAGGGCAGTGCATGGAGAGTGAGGAATAAAGTCTTTGATGAAGAGAGCAACTCCTCCACCACGACGAGGCTCAGGTCTGTCATACCGGAGGAGGGAGTAACCAGGGAGAGATACAAGGGAGTCAGAGAGTCTTGAGGGAGCAAAGTTTCTGTTGGCCAGATTATGTCTGGTTTGTCAGCAGCAA